>NW_024034043.1:0-6536 GCF_002237135.1 Teleopsis dalmanni | reverse complement strand
TATTATTGAGTTTTAATTGAAATTCGTCTATGAGGTCGTTTGGCGACAAGTAGCAACTCATTATTGTGCAGTCTTGAGTTTTAATCCACACGTAACTATTTTCGGCACCACTGTTTGTTGTAATAATAGAACCGTTCGGCGGTAGCCAGAGGGCTGCTGTACCAGTGGTATCTTCGAACCAGTTTCCTGTGGGTATTTTTCTGTATTGCTCACTGATAATCACTACTTTTGTATTTTTTTCAAGTACTATTTGCGATAGAAGACCATCTGCCGTTTTACTTCGATGCATGTTTGCTTGAAGAATTGTCATCTTTTATTAATAAGCGATTTCCTAGATTTAACGCATCTTCCTGTTCCTGGTAAGTGATCGAATGTTTTAAGTCCTTCCTTCAAACATAGGCAGCACTTTGGCGGGTTGGTACAATCTCGCATTTTGTGACCATTTTCTCCGCATCGGATGCAAAGTCCTTTTCTGTCGGGCCCCTTGCAGTTATGCTGAAGGTGTCCAATATCAAAGCATTTGAAACATCTCTTCGTTTCCTCGAGTGGTTTCATTCTACACCTGACAAGACCTACTCGAATACGGTCTTCTTTGAGCAACTTTTTCGCTGATTCCGCAGAGATGGATATGTATGCTCTTCGTTGTTCTCTGGAATTTGCGCCAGATAAACAGAGGTAGATTGTTAATTATTACAAATATGTAATTAGATAGATAGAAAGAGTTATATAGATCTACCTCTCTAAACAGAAGCAGAAAGAGTTACTAGACGTTGATAGAGATAAACTATAGATAGACTTATAGACCTTTAGATAGAGATAGAGGATTTATGCTATAACTGACCTCGAAAAATTATCCAAACAAAAAATATATAGTGTTTAGACCCTGACAGTTACGGTTAAAATGAAATGTTGAGAATTTCTAAAATCATTACAAAGTTCTCTACTAATTTATAGCCCACTTTAATCTTTTATGTGTTCTATTTGATAATTCCATATAGCTTGTGTAGTGAATACAGTATATACTCGTATGTTAAAATAGTAATCTGACTTATTCAAACATACAACGTTACAAAATGCCTTATGATCTATGTATGTATATTGAAGAATAATGTGGCAATAAATTGGATAAAAATTTTTATTGATTCAAATTGAAAATATTCACTTTATTGAGAAATGGTCAAATTTTATTAAACCGCACTAATTTTGTACGTGCGACTATGTAAAATATTCAAAACAATGCATTTAACATTAATATTTAGAACGATTTTTTTAAATAAATATTCACTAACTTAACCACTATCGTTGATATGAGTAAGATTTTCTATAAATGAGTATAAATAAATTACTGATAATAATAAATGGAAATAATAGTTCATAGAAATATATATAGAATGGAAATAGAAATGTTTTGAAAAGCAATGAAAATTGAAAAACTATTAGAGGTAACTCAAAGAAAATTATATACTATTCCACAACTTGTGAGTAATTAAATAAAGTAGGTCAACGAAACTGTGCTCGACATAAGATGCCATATAAAGTGCTTCCAACATTTCATGCGGATATACATATATATTCACATAGAAATATATAAAGGCAATTTTTTATTTTAAAAATAAAATAAAAAGAGATGTGCTTTTTATTAATGAAGTTACACACTTATTACATTTAAATTAAGAATATAGAAAAAAAAACTATCTAAATTACAGTGGAACACAAAAGTGTATAAAAAATGTTTATTGATAGCAATCATTTGAAGTAAGATAAGCAGTCTTCAAAACATTTTTAGAACGAACTTGTTTATAGTAAACTAAAATCTATGTTAACGGGTGATCTGAAATACTTTAGCAATTAAATACTTTATATCAATTTTGTTTACGTTGAAATTTAAAAAGTAAGAATTTTCAGAAAAACCCATTTTTGATAACTATAGATCAAGAAGATGTTTAAAAAATGTATTAGGTTGTTCGAAAAGTAATTCGTTTTTTTTTTGTTGAAATGAAAGACAGTTTTCGTATAATAAACAAATACTTAATTAAATTATATATTGGCCGTTCTGGCCCAACACATTTTGCCATCTTTCTGGTAATAGCATAATTCCACGCTCATAAAATTTTTGGTCTTTGTTGGTAAAAAAGTGATCAAGGTGGTTTTTGACCACCTCATTTGAGGTGAAGATTTTCCGATTTAAAAAATTTTGGAGTGACCGGAAGAAATAATAATCCGATGGTGCCAGGTCTGGAGAATATGGCGGGTGTGGCATAGTATTCCATTCATGCTGTAAAGACTTTTGACGAGTGACTAAACTTGTGTGAGGTCTCGCGTTGTCTTGGTGAAACACTACATCTTTCCTGTTGATTAGTTCTGGTCTTTTCTGTTAAAGTGCATCATTCAGTTTGTCCAGTTGATAACAGTAGACTTCCGAATTAATCATTGTGTTATCCAGTAAAAGCTAAAAAAAACGATTTTTTTTAAAATCCCACCAAACAGGCTTTGGAAATGGTTTGAAATGGTCTTTTCTGTTAAAGTGCATCATTCAGTTTGTCCAGTTGATGACAGTAGACTTCCGACTAAATCGTTGTGTTATCCAGTGAAAGCTAAAAAAAACCGATTCCTTTAAAATCCCACTAAACAGGCTTTGGAAATGGTTTGAGCCGGTTCATATTTTTTGCTCCATGACCTTTTGCATTTGACGTTGTTGTATACAACCCATTTTTCGTCCCCAGTGATGATGCGCTTCAAAAATGGATCATTTTTGTGGCGTTTGAGAAGCGAATCGCAGACGTCAATGCGGCGACACCGATTTCTCTCTGTGAGAACATGGGGAACCTATACATTGGGCTTTGAGGATAATCCCAGGCCTTTCAAGTGATCATAAACTGTTGAATTTGATAAATTTAACCTCAATCCGATCTCAAGTGTTGTTATTCGCCTGTTCAAATCAACTAATGCCTTTATCGTGTCTTTATCAGCTTCAACCGACCTTCCCGAACGTGGTGCATCTTCGACATTAAAATTGCCGGATCGAAATTAAGCGAACCAGTTCTGGCACTGACATACTGTCAACACACCTTCTCCATACACATCGGTTAATTTCCTTCCGGCTTGAATAGTATTTTTACCCTTTCTGTAGTAAAACAGTAAGTAAGATATGTCGAAATGCTGCTTATCGCTCTCCATATTTAAAATGGCATCAACCAAAAACTACTGCGTAGAATTAATTGGAATTTTTTACACACAAGCTTTGCTATATGAGCTTTCAAATCATATAAAAATTAAACGGCTTAAGTGTGAAGTTGGATGCAAAAAAATACAATTACATCCTCTGTCGGGAAAAAACGTAATTACTTTCCGAACAACCTAATATAATTTTTACTTTAGCGTTTTAATTTTAATGAATAATACTACCTAGATACTACCTAGAAGCACTAACCTTTTCACAAGAATATTGGATATAAGATAGCACAGATTTCAACTATTTTCGCACGACAAATAATATTAGCGACACGACTAGAGTAACCAACAAAATTTACATCTGTAGATTTATAGTATAAGTCAAGGAAAGACTATGAAACAGAATGACAAAGCAGTATTAGAAATTTTTAACAAACAAGTTTTCCTCAATTTTTTGGAGCTTTTCGAATCGACAACGACTACCGCATCGATACGATGAATCAATAGTAAAAAAACGCACGAGAAATCTATATATGCAGCTTGATTGAGTTCTTGAAAGTACTAGCTTCAAGTTATGTACAACACTCGAAAAAAGTGCATAGTTTCCGGCAACGAGTTATTAGGGTTAGTATTTTCGATAAAGGTAATCATATACTAAACAAAAATATTTATTATTAAATATACAAAAAACAAATACTTATTAAACCATTTTATAACAAATTAAATTTAGGGTGAAAATAATTGTTTAAACAAAATTGTTAAATACCCTTAAGTATAAATCCATTTTTTATAAATATTTTCTTTAACTACTAACAATATATGAGACTTTGTATACTATAAGTTTGGTTTCCACGATTAGTATCTCGCAGCGATTGGTATCTTATCAACTTCTATAACCAAGTATCACTCACTCAACATTTTAGCCGAAGTATTATCATTCGCTAAGAAACCGAACTAAATCAGATTCCTAAGAACGGGTTCAAACTAAAAAAATAACTAAAACATTATTATTGACAAGTATTTTACTTGACCACAGGATTTTCTAGAATCCACTAAAACTTACATTATTGCTAGGTGAACGTTCTAGAATATGGCAATAACAATGACTTAAGCTTTATTATTGACAAGTGCTTTTACTTGACCACAGGATTTTCTAGAATCTACTCAAACGTATATTATTACTGGGTTAATAGAATATGGCGGCACAAAGAGTTCAATTTACGCATTACTTTATTACACAATTTCCACTTCATCTTCAAGATGCTCGAAAGAGGATCAATATAAATCATATTTGTATGATTGTTTTCGTTTCTTGAATTGAAGAAGTAAGTCTCCATAAGTTAAAGGTCTTTGAAATGAAACATTAGATATATGTGAGCTAAATTGAATACTGACTAGTTTTCGCTTAGAAAAGAGAAGGGAATTTCTTTATAAATTAGTGGTTCTCAACCGGAGGTTCGCGAAAAACGGTCCGTAAATCAAATTAAAGAGATATGGATACATAGTTTGTAGTTTGTATACTTAGACCTCACTTATTAAAAAATAAGCACAAAAAGTTTACAAGTAATTATATACCTATTTTTTAGCCTCTATAATGTACCTATGCACTTATACAGTTCATTATGCATTATATCAGAGATGTGTAATAAAGCATATTAAAATAATCATACAGCTTATTATTCTTACACTTTATGGTCTCTACTAAAAACAAAAATATATATCATAGTTGTTCTTGGTCAAAAAAAGGTTGAGAAGTAATACGAACTGAATGAATACAATGGCAAGGAATTTTATGCACATTGTGCATGACTTAATTAATTAAGTAAATTATATTGGGATTTATTTTTTTTAAACAACCGAATAGGCAAAAAAACTATAGCAATATAATTTTTAATAAATCTTTTGTAATTATTGAAATTTCCTGAGAAAATAAAGCATTTTCAGGGAAAATGTCCAGGATACAAAGTTATATTTTTTAAAGACACAATTTTATAAATGCAAGATATAATTGATATCTTAAATAGTTTTAAACACAATAATTGGGATATATTTTTGTTAATAATACTTTCTTTTTATAGAAAATACATATTAATTGTTTTTAGATATAATCATTCCGAATTATCCGACAATCCTTTGAAATGGTGTTCTTTAATAACACAATATTAGTTATTATTTATTTTAATGATTTTATTTTATATTTATTAGTAAGATTTGAACAAATAAACCACAAATGAGTTTTTTTTATGTTAAGATATATATATTATATACAAATTTAAAAACAAAACATTAATAATTAATATTTATACGTTACAATATTTTTTTAATTAATATCTTTTATTTCCTAAGTTTATAATATATTAAAAGGAAGTAGTCTTTGTATAAATGATATTTGTCAGTAAAAATAACTTTAATTTTACTAAGTTTTGACAAATATGTAATATTTAGCAACATATACGTATAAATATTGTTAAATATACAAATATTTTACTGTAGTTAAATAATATATGTTTGTGTTAATAGTTTCTATGGTATAGGGTTTAGTATTTCTTTTTACTCTTGACATAAATTTATTCGCTTCCTGCTATTTGAATTTTTGATGATTAATTAAATCAATGTGTGGAAGAGGCATATGTTGAAAAAAAAAAATATTTATAATTTTATATTATGTATTTACATTCGAAATTTGAATTTTAAATGTAAATAATTGCACAATAACTGATTAAACAAAATATACTTTCAGTAAATATTAAATATCAATGCAAAATGTATTAAATAATCAGTTTAGTTTAATCAACTCAAAACATACAGAAAGCATACATGGTATCAAATTTATAATTTGTGATTTAAAAATAATAATTAATATTAATGAATTCTAAATATTAGAACTGTATAAAACAAACTTAATAAAACTTAATATAATTAAAATTAGTGTTTTACAGATATAAAATTTTCACTAATGACCCCTTGAGAAATTTATTAAATGTTAAAACCAGCAAAAACAATTATATAAATAATCGGTTTGGGTTAGGCAATGTCTGCAAAGTATTTGAAGTTTATTGTTTTTGTTATTTAATTGCCATAAAAAATTATAATTTATGCAAAACTAACCCATAGAATACCTAAAATTAGAAATTCAACTATAATATTTCCAAAGAAGTAAAGGAAACGGCACATCGACATTGCACCGCACTCTAAGCACATAAACAGTGTGTGGAAAAAATATATTAAAAATTGAATCACGTACTATATACGATGAACTTTTTTTTATAAGTAAATATATACATATATCTACAACAAATTTACCAACCCGGTGCTGAACATATACAGCAGGTTGCATTACGTACAAATTTGAAGAAAAAATGTTG
>NW_024034042.1:0-6539 GCF_002237135.1 Teleopsis dalmanni | reverse complement strand
GCTAATATATTTTCGAGATGGAGTTTCTGGTGGATGAAAAAAATATTTCATAAGGGTTTGCAAGGACCACTTGAAGAGGAAGACTTATATCAGCACCGTAAAGACTTAGATAGTGAACGAGTAACTACAAAGTTTTCGTAAAAACAAGACTGTGCAATAATCCGTTCGCGTAGTTTAACTGCTGTGTATTTTATTTTAGAAGATTTAGTGTTTCCAGCAGAGATCGTAGGCAAACGTATTCGTGCCAAATTGGATGGCACCCAAATTATATATAAAGGTGCATTTGGATAAGAATCTACAAACGACCATTGAGCACAAAGTAAGTGTTAAATAACACTTATTTCATTAAATCTTTTTTTGCGCTTGTGTTTTTTGCTGTTTAAAATTAGTGGTCCAATGTTTCGTTTACGCTTCATTGCTCAAACTGAATTGTAGCTTATTCATATATTGGTAACATTCATCAAATTTAATGAGTGTAGCAATTAACTTGCAGCAATTAATTCAATATGTCTTAATAATAATAATTCATTAAACAGAATAATATAACAATTTTGCATGATTTGCATAAGGATAAGGAATTATTTGAAAATAATTTCTGTTGTACGAATACGAGAACGAGTACGCATAATTACCGTACATTGTCTATAAAGTTTTGTTGTAACATTGAAAAAATATTGTAAATTTTTTGCATTGTTATTTACTGTTATTCACGATTTAAGAAATTTTTGTTGCATTTACCATATTTGAGTGGTGCTCGTGTCGGTTATCTTCATTTCTTGAACTTCGAATTTATTACTACATTTTTGGTTTATCATAATCAAACGTAACTGTAAATAAAGAAATTTAACATCAATCGGACTAGAAGAAAAATTGAACGCCCAAAGAATCCCTACTCAACCGCTAATATATTTTCGAGATGGAGTTTCTGGTGGATGAGAAATATATTTCATAAGGGTTTGCAAGGACCACTTGAAGAGGAAGAGTTATATCAGCACCGTAAAGACTTAGATAGTGAACGAGTAACTACAAAGTTTTCGTAAAAACAAGACGGTGCAATAATCCGTTCGCGTAGTTTAACTGCTGTGTATTTTATTTTAGAAGATTTAGTGTTTTCAGCAGAGATCGTAGGCAAACGTATTCGTGCCAAATTGGATGGCACCCAAATTATATATAAAGGTGCATTTGGATAAGAATCTACAAACGACCATTGAGCACAAAGTAAGTGTTAAAATAACACTTTATTTCATTAATTCTTTTTTTGCACTTGTGTTTTTCTTGCTGTTTAAAATTAGTGGTCCAAGGTTTCGTTTACTCTTCTTGCTCAAACTGACATTGTAGCTCATTCATATATTCGGTAACATTCATTCAAATTTAATGAGTCTAGCAATTACTTGCGCAATTAATTCAATATGACTAAATAATAATAATTCATTAAACAGAATATATAACAATTTTGCATGATTTGTAAGGATTATTTGAAAATAATTTCTGACGAATACGAAACGAGTACGCGTAAATTATCGTACATTGTCTATAAGTTTTGTTTGTAACATTGAAAAGTGTTGTAAATTTTTTCATTGCTATTTACTGTTATTCACGATTTAAAAAATTTTTGTTGCATTCACCATATTGAGTGGTGCTCGTGTCGGTTATCTTCATTTCTTGAACTTCGAATTTATTACTACATTTTTGGTTTATCATAACCAAACGTAACTGTAAATAAAGAAATTTAACATGAATCGGACTAGAAGAAAAATTGAACGCCCAAAGAATCCCTACTCAACCGGTAATATATTTTCGAGATGGAGTTTCTGGTGGATGAGAAAAATATTTCATAAGGGTTTGCAAGGACCACTTGAAGAGGAAGAGTTATATCAGCACCGTAAAGACTTAGATAGTGAACGAGTAACTACAAAGTTTTCGTAAAAACAAGACGGTGCAATAATCCGTTCGCGTAGTTTAACTGCTGTGTATTTTATTTTAGAAGATTTAGTGTTTTCAGCAGAGATCGTAGGCAAACGTATTTGTGCCAAATTGGATTGCACCCAAATTATAAAGGTGCATTTGGATAAGAATCTACAAACGACCATTGAGCACAAAGTAAGTGTTAAATAACACTTATTTCATTAAATCTTTTTTTGCACTTGTGTTTTTTGCTGTTTAAAATTAGTGGTCCAATGTTTCGTTTACGCTTCATTGCTCAAACTGAATTGTAGCTTATTCATATATTGGTAACATTCATCAAATTTAATGAGTGTAGCAATTAACTTGCAGCAATTAATTCAATATGTCTAAATAATAATAATTCATTAAACAGAATAATATAACAATTTTGCATGATTTGCATAAGGAATTATTTGAAAATAATTTCTGTTGTACGAATACGAGAACGAGTACGCATAATTACCGTACATTGTCTATAAAGTTTTGTTGTAACATTGAAAAAATATTGTAAATTTTTTGCATTGCTATTTACTGTTATTCACGATTTAAAAAATTTTTGTTGCATTCACCATATTGAGTGGTGCTCGTGTCGGTTATCTTCATTTCTTGAACTTCGAATTTATTACTACATTTTTGGTTTATCATAACCAAACGTAACTGTAAATAAAGAAATTTAACATGAATCGGACTAGAAGAAAAATTGAACGCCCAAAGAATCCCTACTCAACCGGTAATATATTTTCGAGATGGAGTTTATCAAATTTTATCTTTCTTATATTCCAAATTTATATTTTTATATATATTTGCTTATAATCTTCAAAAATTTATCACCTTTCTTTATACACAAGTAAACATATGTATGCTTATATACATATGTTCACATGTATGTATATATGTTTGTAAATAAAATCTTTGTCGTAAAGAGTTTTACGTTTAATCTACCGGCATATATTTTTCAATGCCCAAGGTCAAAATTATTAATCATATAAGGTGGTTGGTTAGTTGGTTGGTTGGGCGTGAAATTGTGTAGATTCTGTGTAAAGAGCGATGAGAGCGCATTAAATTCTATTGTCGGTAGTGCAAAAAAAATTTCATATTTCTCTTCTGCTCCGATACAAGCAGTCGTATATTTCAGTCTGCCTCTAACTTGCTACGATTGTGAAAAAGCAAAAAATATAAAAAATAAAAGCAAGTAAAGGAGAAACAAGTAAACATTTGCTACAAATTTTGCCTGGTTGATTCATTGTCGTCGTCGTCGTTGAAGTGTTTAACAAGACGTTTCGGTTAATTTTTAACTTTCCTAAGTTTATTAAAAACAGAATTTAAAAAAAATTTAATAAATAAGTAAATGCAAAAAATATTTAAAAGAAATAAACTCAAGTAAAATAGCTAAAGAAAGCTTGACGTCTTGTCTTTCGTTCGTACGTTCGATTATATATTGTCGGTTTTTCATATTGTTTTTTATATTTTTTTGTTTTTTTTTTTGTTGTCTTCTTCGTAACTCGTCAGCTATTACGTCTTCTTCGTCTCAACTTGAGTGAATTTTTGCTGAAGCTGCTGGCTGAAGCCAAATTACTTTCTGCAACTTTAGATAAGGTACGTAATATAAAACAAAACTTAGTATTGATTATTAAATATTAAAAAAAATGTATTTTTTTTTAACTTTTTGTCGTCGCTTTTAAATTTATTTTTTTGTAGCTAATATTTTTAAATGTTTTTTTTTTGTTTTTTTTTTGTCTTCTATAAATTTACTTTCCGAAACTTTATTTACTTTTCCGTGATTTTTCTCTGTATGCATATGTATCATATATATGTGTGTTTCTACGTATGCATTTACCTTATACTGTAGAAAATATATTTTCTTGTTTAATTTTTATTCATTCTACTATTTGTTCTCTCATAAACATACACAAACATAATTTGATGGATTTCATCATAAATGCAATGTTGTCACATTTCTCAAAATACTTAAATATGTGCAGAATGTTTAAAGAGTATATTACATTTAAAAAAAGTTTTTAGTTTTATTAAACCCAATCATTAACATCTATTAAAAGTTTCTTTTGTTTACATTTGCACACGTGCGTAAAAGCTTTAGTAATTATTTTTTTTATTATCTATTTTGTATAACATTAGTTTTTGTTTAGTGTTTTTTTTATTCTGATCACAATAAAAATTTCTCATTACTATGAAAAAAAATACGAAACATACAAATTAAATAAAAACATTCTCTTAATTCAATATGTCTAAATAATAATAATTCATTAAACAGAATAATATAACAATTTTGCATCATTTGCATAAGGATAAGGAATTATTTGAAAATAATTTCTGTTGTACGAATACGAGAACGAGTACGCGTAATTACCGTACATTGTCTATAAAGTTTTGTTGTAACATTGAAAAAGTATTGTAAATTTTTTGCATTGCTATTTACTGTTATTCACGATTTAAAAAATTTTTGTTGCATTTACCATATTGAGTGGTGCTCGTGTCGGTTATCTTCATTTCTTGAACTTCGAATTTATTACTACATTTTTGGTTTATCATAATCAAACGTAACTGTAAATAAAGAAATTTAACATCAATCGGACTAGAAGAAAAATTGAACGCCCAAAGAATCCCTACTCAACCGCTAATATATTTTCGAGATGGAGTTTCTGGTGGATGAGAAATATATTTCATAAGGGTTTGCAAGGACCACTTGAAGAGGAAGAGTTATATCAGCACCGTAAAGACTTAGATAGTGAACGAGTAACTACAAAGTTTTCGTAAAAACAAGACGGTGCAATAATCCGTTCGCGTAGTTTAACTGCTGTGTATTTTATTTTAGAAGATTTAGTGTTTCCAGCAGAGATCGTAGGCAAACGTATTCGTGCCAAATTTGATGGCACCCAAATTATAAAGGTGCATTTGGATAAGAATCTACAAACGACCATTGAGCACAAAGTAAGTGTTAAATAACACTTATTTCATTAAATCTTTTTTTGCACTTGTGTTTTTTGCTGTTTAAAATTAGTGGTCCAATGTTTCGTTTACGCTTCATTGCTCAAACTGAATTGTAGCTTATTCATATATTGGTAACATTCATCAAATTTAATGAGTGTAGCAATTAACTTGCAGCAATTAATTCAATATGTCTTAATAATAATAATTCATTAAACAGAATAATATAACAATTTTGCATGATTTGCATAAGGATAAGGAATTATTTGAAAATAATTTCTGTTGTACGAATACGAGAACGAGTACGCATAATTACCGTACATTGTCTATAAAGTTTTGTTGTAACATTGAAAAAATATTGTAAATTTTTTGCATTGCTATTTACTGTTATTCCGATTTAAAAAATTTTTGTTGCATTTACCATATTGAGTGGTGCTCGTGTCGGTTATCTTCATTTCTTGAACTTCGAATTTATTACTACATTTTTGGTTTATCATAACCAAACGTAACTGTAAATAAAGAAATTTAACATGAATCGGACTAGAAGAAAAATTGAACGCCCAAAGAATCCCTACTCAACCGGTAATATATTTTCGAGATGGAGTTTCTGGTGGATGAGAAAAATATTTCATAAGGGTTTGCAAGGACCACTTGAAGAGGAAGAGTTATATCAGCACCGTAAAGACTTAGATAGTGAACGAGTAACTACAAAGTTTTCGTAAAAACAAGACGGTGCAATAATCCGTTCGCGTAGTTTAACTGCTGTGTATTTTATTTTAGAAGATTTAGTGTTTTCAGCAGAGATCGTAGGCAAACGTATTCGTGCCAAATTGGATGGCACCCAAATTATATATAAAGGTGCATTTGGATAAGAATCTACAAACGACCATTGAGCACAAAGTAAGTGTTAAATAACACTTATTTCATTAAATCTTTTTTTGCGCTTGTGTTTTTTGCTGTTTAAAATTAGTGGTCCAATGTTTCGTTTACGCTTCATTGCTCAAACTGAATTGTAGCTTATTCATATATTGGTAACATTCATCAAATTTAATGAGTGTAGCAATTAACTTGCAGCAATTAATTCAATATGTCTTAATAATAATAATTCATTAAACAGAATAATATAACAATTTTGCATGATTTGCATAAGGATAAGGAATTATTTGAAAATAATTTCTGTTGTACGAATACGAGAACGAGTACGCATAATTACCGTACATTGTCTATAAAGTTTTGTTGTAACATTGAAAAAATATTGTAAATTTTTTGCATTGCTATTTACTGTTATTCACGATTTAAAAAATTTTTGTTGCATTCACCATATTGAGTGGTGCTCGTGTCGGTTATCTTCATTTCTTGAACTTCGAATTTATTACTACATTTTTGGTTTATCATAACCAAACGTAACTGTAAATAAAGAAATTTAACATGAATCGGACTAGAAGAAAAATTGAACGCCCAAAGAATCCCTACTCAACCGGTAATATATTTTCGAGATGGAGTTTCTGGTGGATGAGAAAAATATTTCATAAGGGTTTGCAAGGACCACTTGAAGAGGAAGAGTTATATCAGCACTGTAAAGACTTAGATAGTGAACGAGTAACTACAAAGTTTTCGTAAAAACAAGACGGTGCAATATCCGTCGCGTG
>NW_024034041.1:0-6539 GCF_002237135.1 Teleopsis dalmanni | reverse complement strand
AATATAGTTTTTAAACGTTATGTGCGATTGCTTAGTAAAATGAGTTTCAGCGATTAAACCGGTATAAATGTTTTCGCTATTTAATACGACTTCGAGTTCATTTTTATATTTTGTTAAGCCATTCGCATTCCATAAGAATAGTTTCAAACGATTAGTCATAATCTAAAAATTGCATATTGTGCTCTAGCACGCTCAGACGTTGTTCGAGCGTTTTAAATACCTCTTCTTGTAGATTAAGTTTTGTTAAGATAACTGACAACGCGTTGTTGCTTTGTGACTCAGTACTTTGAATGGGTCCCTTTACAGTTTAGGCGTAAGTGACTGCTCTAACACTAGTAGGTCCAGTAATTTTGGACTTACTTTTTGTCACAGCAACTTGATTATTTTTGTCAGCCTTAGTTTTGTCAGCTTTGTTTTTAATTTTATTTTTTGTAATTCTTTAGTGACTATACAACCACGATAGTTGGTTGTATGCGGTTCGACACAGTTGCAGCATTTAGGCTTATCGGACACTGTCTTTTGGCACTCCGAAGTTAAATGTTTGCCGGCGCATTTAACACAACGTGGAGGTTTTCCACAGAAATTTTTTGTGTGACCGAACGATTGACATTTTTTGCATTGAGGAATTAAGTTTGACGGTTTGATGGGTTCAATCTTTACAATTGTGTTAAGATTACTTTTTATCTCATAGATTTTCTTCACATCTTCGGTTGAGTCAAATGACAAAAGGAACATATCAAGCGGTTCTTTAGTCTTCCATTTGAGTTGGTTTATCGCACCGATTGCTTTTAAACCTTGGTTGTTTAAGTCATTTAAAAAATGATTCTTGATCACACGAATGGTGAAGATTTTTTACTATAACTTTTATTGGCCTATTTTGCTTGTCTTCGTTTTGTAACAGATCTATAGTCAAAAGAGTCAAAAATTGATACTCTATATGAACCATTATTTATAAGTCTCACAAAAAACTTGCTTTTTATAGTTGCAATGAGTTGGGCATGTAATTTTTTAAAATCATTTATGCCATTGATAACAATAGGAGGAGGTCGAGCAATTTTATTAGGGGCAGCTTGTCCTTTTTGGCAAGTATTTGTTTCAACACTAGGTCTACTTTGACTAGCTACTTCAGGAGAGGATTCGGCCTTACGTTTTTTAGTTGGTCTTTTCTTTTTTAAGATCCAGTCTATCTCTTTGGCAAGTTCCTCCTCATCGGTTTCATATTTTGCAATTTCTGGTACGTTTTTAAAAGATTTTAATTTTTCGTTTTCACTTCTCAGTGCAGTTAACTCATTGGATAATAATGAACATAAATTTTCAAGCTTTTTAATTTTATTATGAAGTTCTGTATTTTCCTTTTCAAGTTTGATCATTTTTTCTTTATTTCCACCACCGGGAGTTGGGGTATTATTATTATTATTATTAAGACATGTTCTTCATTATAAAAATTAAATTAAAAATTAGAACTTAGTCTATTCACAAATAATATTTATAAACTTCTTCCATTCCTCTCTGTTTCTGGCAGTAAAACGTAACTGGTTAAAGGATTTGCTTGTTTCTGCTGCCACTGTTCTTCGCCAGGTGGTTTTGGGACGACCTCGTCTTCTTACTCCTTCCGGGTTCCATTTCATGACTGCGTGGGCAATTGCATCTGTCGGTTTTCTAAGTGTGTGGCCGAGCCAGCCATATTTGCGTCTCAAAATTTCTTTCTCTATTGGCTTTTGTTTGGTACGCTGCCATAGCACTTCGTTGGAGACTCTTGCAGGCCACCATATGTTCAGAATACGCCGCAGGCTTCTATTGACAAAGGATTGTATCTTCTGAGTCGAGGCCCTCGTAAGCGACCATGTTTCGCACCCATATAATAATGTCGATTTGACGCAGGCGTTGAATATTCTGGTTTTAGTTTCGACGCTTACATTGTTGGCTTTCCAGATTTTGTTAAGCGATGCGAAAGAGCCATTTGCCTTTTTCACTCTACTGCCGATGTCCTTTGACGTGCCACCCTCGCTGTTGACTATACTCCCCAGGTATTCGAGTTCCTGCACGTCTTCAATGTTTTGATCTTACAGAAGGATGGGCGATTGATTGCTTGCTTTTGTTCTCATTGTTTTTGTCTTTGAGGCGTTAATTTTTAGGCCGACTTTATATGACTGCTCACATACGTTATTAACAAGAGTTTGCATATCAGTGTGTCTGTTTGTTAACAATACTTCATTGTCTGCATATTCAAGATGACCAAGCTTTTGATTCAGCTTTCAACCAATGCCGATTGGGCTTTCTTTTACAGCTTCTAAAACGACGTCTAGGACTGTGATAAACAGTAACGGTGAGAGGTCGCAGCCCTGTATACTCAATTGTTGCAATTAAAGCTATTGCTAAGAGTACCCTCATGTAAATCTCTACTCGTGGCCACTTCGTAGCTCTTTCTGCGAATGTTAATGATCTTATTAGGAATATCTTTAGGGTTTAACGCTAACTTCTCTTAAGCGCGTCGAACGCCTTTTCAAAATTAATAAATGTTAGATACAAGGTTGCATTTCATTCTTAGGCTTGTTCAATAAGTATACTAATGGTGTTAATTTGGTTGATGCACGAGTGCCCTAGGCGGAAACCTGCTTGAGTTTTACAAATAAGTTCGTTTAATGTTACGGCGATTCTTTCTAAAATTATTTTGTTAAAAATTTGGAAAACTGCTGGTATTAAAGAAATTCCCCTCCAGTTGCTGCATTTCTTTCTACCGCCTTTTTTCGGTAGTTTGACGATGATAGACTCCTTCCATTCGAGAGGGAATGACTCTAGTTCCCAGATTTTCTCAAACAAGGGGAGCAAAAGTTGGGACACAGCATTGGGGTCTGCCTTAAAACACTCTATTGGTAAACAATCATTACCTGGTGCTTTACCACTGTTAAATGATTTAGCAGCTTTCCACAAAGAGTATTCATTATTTTTGTCTGCCGTGAGGCCCATCAGAAAACTATTAAAGGTATTATTTTTGTATGATTTGATGGCTGTGCGTAACTTTTTAGTTGCTCGGATTAGTTTGGATTTAATTAACGGACATCTTGTTGCTTGCCAACGTTTTCGCAATTTTCGCTTCTCCGTAATCATTTCTGTGATGAAGGGTGGGTATTTTTTACCATGTAGAGTTTGTAGTTTTGGTGTTGGTGTACTGTTCCACGCTGCCATCTGCAATTGCTGAGTGAAATGAAGTACTGCGTCATCTAGTTGCTCGCTGTTAACAATATGATCAAACTTGTGCAAATGTACAAGCTGAAGCTGAAAATATTTCCAGTCGGTAAATGTATTTGCTAACTTGTGTGTGTTCTGGTTTATTGTTGGATTTTGTGAAACTATCAGCAGCACTGGTGAGTGGCCAGAGCTAAAGTCGAGCCTTCTGAGATGGTTAGGTGAGATGCTGGAATATTTTTGTAGACTAATAAGTCTATTAGGTCTGGAACTTTGCTAGTATCCGACGGCCAGTACGTTGGCTTACCAGTTGAAATTGAATTGCAAGCTGCGAGTTGCATGGCTTTGTACATTTCTCTTCCTTTCGTTGTAGTAAGTCTTGAGCCCCAAAAGGTATTTTTTGCATTGAAGTCTCCTCCAATTTTAAAACGGCCTTGAAACCGGTTAAAAAGAGATAAATAGTCTGCGCACTTCAACTGATGCCTGGGAGGACTATATAATGCAGTTACGACCAGCGGCTGATTAAAGGTTTCCACGGAAACAGAAGTAGCTTGAAATTCGATTGTGCTATATTGTTCTAGTAAGTGATGTTTTATCGAGTTTCTAATTATGACAGCGCTGCCACCCCTAGTACAATTATCAGGATGTATGGTATGGTATAAAATATAGTTTTTAAACGTTATGTGCGATTGCTTAGTAAAATGAGTTTCAGCGATTAAACCGGTATAAATGTTTTCGCTATTTAATACGACTTCGAGTTCATTTTTATATTTTGTTAAGCCATTCGCATTCCATAAGAATAGTTTCAAACGATTAGTCATAATCTAAAAATTGCATATTGTGCTCTAGCACGCTCAGATGTTGTTCGAGCGTTTTAAATACCTCTTCTTGTAGATTAAGTTTTGTTAAGATAACTGACAACGCGTTGTTGCTTTGTGGCTCAGTACTTTGAATGGGTCCCTTTACAGTTTAGGCGTAAGTGACTGCTCTAACACTAGTAGGTCCAGTAATTTTGGATTTACTTTTTGTCACAGAAACTTGATTATTTTTGTCAGCCTTAGTTTTGTCAGCTTTGTTTTTAATTTTATTTTTTGTAATTCTTTAGTGACTATACAACCACGATAGTTGGTTGTATGCGGTTCGACACAGTTGCAGCATTTAGGCTTATCGGACACTGTCTTTTGGCACTCCGAAGTTAAATGTTTGCCGGCGCATTTAACACAACGTGGAGGTTTTCCACAGAAATTTTTTGTGTGACCGAACGATTGACATTTTTTGCATTGAGGAATTAAGTTTGACGGTTTGATGGGTTCAATCTTTACAATTGTGTTAAGATTACTTTTTATCTCATAGATTTTCTTCACATCTTCGGTTGAGTCAAATGACAAAAGGAACATATCAAGCGGTTCTTTAGTCTTCCATTTGAGTTTGTTTATCGCACCGATTGCTTTTAAACCTTGGTTGTTTAAGTCATTTATAATCGATTCTTGATCACACGAATGGTGAAGATTTTTTACTATAACTTTTATTGGCCTATTTTGCTTGTCTTCGTAGCTGAACCAGGAAATATTTTCGTGACTTAATAGTTTTGTAACAGATCTATAGTCAAAAGAGTCAAAAATTGATACTCTATATGAACCATTATTTATAAGTCTCACAAAAAACTTGCTTTTTATAGTTGCAATGAGTTGGGCATGTAATTTTTTAAAATCATTTATGCCATTGATAACAATAGGAGGAGGTCGAGCAATTTTATTAGGGGCAGCTTGTCCTTTTTGGCAAGTATTTGTTTCAACACTAGGTCTACTTTGACTAGCTACTTCAGGAGAGGATTCGGCCTTACGTTTTTTAGTTGGTCTTTTCTTTTTTAAGATCCAGTCTATCTCTTTGGCAAGTTCCTCCTCATCGGTTTCATATTTTGCAATTTCTGGTACGTTTTTAAAAGATTTTAATTTTTCGTTTTCACTTCTCAGTGCAGTTAACTCATTGGATAATAATGAACATAAATTTTCAAGCTTTTTAATTTTATTATGAAGTTCTGTATTTTCCTTTTCAAGTTTGATCATTTTTTCTTTATTTCCACCACCGGGAGTTGGGGTATTATTATTATTATTATTAAGACATGTTCTTCATTATAAAAATTAAATTAAAAATTAGAACTTAGTCTATTCACAAATAATATTTATAAACTTCTTCCATTCCTCTCTGTTTCTGGCAGTAAAACGTAACTGGGTAAAGAATTTGCTTGTTTCTGCTGCCACTGTTCTTCGCCAGATGGTTTTGGGACGACCTCGTCTCCTTACTCCTTGCGGGTTCCATTCCATAAGTGTGTGGCCGACCCAGCCATATTTGCGTCTCAAAATTTCTTTCTCTATTGGCTTTTGTTTGGTACGCTGCCATAGCACTTCGTTGGAGACTCTTGCAGGCCACCATATGTTCAGAATACGCCGCAGGCTTCTATTGACAAAGGATTGTATCTTCTGAGTCGAGGCCCTCGTAAGCGACCATGTTTCGCACCCATATAATAATGTCGATTTGACGCAGGCGTTGAATATTCTGGTTTTAGTTTCGACGCTTACATTGTTGGCTTTCCAGATTTTGTTAAGCGATGCGAAAGAGCCATTTGCCTTTTTCACTCTACTGCCGATGTCCTTTGACGTGCCACCCTCGCTGTTGACTATACTCCCCAGGTATTCGAGTTCCTGCACGTCTTCAATGTTTTGATCTTACAGAAGGATGGGCGATTGATTGCTTGCTTTTGTTCTCATTGTTTTTGTCTTTGAGGCGTTAATTTTTAGGCCGACTTTATATGACTGCTCACATACGTTATTAACAAGAGTTTGCATATCAGTGTGTCTGTTTGTTAACAATACTTCATTGTCTGCATATTCAAGATGACCAAGCTTTTGATTCAGCTTTCAACCAATGCCGATTGGGCTTTCTTTTACAGCTTCTAAAACGACGTCTAGGACTGTGATAAACAGTAACGGTGAGAGGTCGCAGCCCTGTATACTCAATTGTTGCAATTAAAGCTATTGCTAAGAGTACCCTCATGTAAATCTCTACTCGTGGCCACTTCGTAGCTCTTTCTGCGAATGTTAATGATCTTATTAGGAATATCTTTAGGGTTTAACGCTAACTTCTCTTAAGCGCGTCGAACGCCTTTTCAAAATTAATAAATGTTAGATACAAGGTTGCATTTCATTCTTAGGCTTGTTCAATAAGTATACTAATGGTGTTAATTTGGTTGATGCACGAGTGCCCTAGGCGGAAACCTGCTTGAGTTTTACAAATAAGTTCGTTTAATGTTACGGCGATTCTTTCTAAAATTATTTTGTTAAAAATTTGGAAAA
>NW_024034040.1:0-6541 GCF_002237135.1 Teleopsis dalmanni | reverse complement strand
TATTCGATTAACAAATTATATATAATTAAATTAAATGTGAACTAACTTGGGCATGCACAACAGTTGAAATTGCGTAGATGATACATGTGGGATATTAAATATCAAAATATAGTTAGCGTCGAATTTTTATTAAGATTACTGCATCTAAGATATTATTTGAACAAAAAACTAGAATTTTTCTAAGCCAATTAATGTCTAATATTATATATATTGTTCGATTAACAAATTAAATAAAATTAATTAAATTATGCGCTAACTTGTGAATGCAAAACAGTTTAATTTGCATTGATGATAAATTTGGGAAATTTAATGTCAAAATATAGTTAGCGTCGATTTTTTATTACGATGTCATTTCAAATTTTAATTAATTAAAACATTATTATTTAATTAAAAACTATGAAATAAAAGACGGATAACAGTAAAAAATATGTTTGGTTTTCTAAATATACTTAGTTTTTATATAGTATAGAGCACATTTTCTTTAAAAATGGAAAGCAAATATTTGTAAAAACGAGGTTGCATTACAAAATTAATTATATCTTTAAAAGCAGAGATACCATTTTTCTGCAAATTAACTTAATCGAAAGAGGACACTTCTAGCTTTCATTTGATGTAATAATATTAATAGATTGGTCGATTAACTTAAAAGTTATTGAGTGCCAAAGTTCAAAAACTAATTTTCTTTGGTACAAAATAATTTATATCTTTAAAAGCAGAGATACCATTTTTCTGCAAATTAGCTTAATCGAAAGAGGACACTTCTAGCTTTCATTTGATGTATTCATATTAATAGATTGGTCGATTAACTTAAAAGTTATTGAGTGTCAAAGTTCAGAAATCAATTTTCCTTTAAAAACGACATTTTTCTTATAAAAAGCATATCCCAGAAGTCAGAAAACAGTTTATATATAAATAACTTTCAATACAATACTCTAATAAGCACAATTATTTGAAAAAAATCGAAATTAATTTAATTTTATTAATTATTCAAAAAATCTGTACAAAGTTGGTTAATAGATGGCATACCATCTTAAATTAAATTCGCTGAAAAATTAAAATGGCACTGAAAAACATAATGTACAGTTGCAGAGTTATTGGTAAGTCCATAGTACTGCAAAAGAAAAGCTAACGTCGAATTTTTATTAAACTTGCTGCATCAAAGATATTATCAAAATAAAAAACTAGAATTTTTTCTAAAACGATTGATATACAATATTATATATCTTATTCGATTAACAAATTATATATAATTAAATTAAATGTGAACTAACTTGGGCATGCACAACAGTTGAAATTGCATTGATGATATATGTGGGATATTAAATATCAAAATATAGTTAGCGTCGAATTTTTATTAAGATTATTGCATCTAAGATATTATTTGAACAAAAAACTAGAATTTTTCTAAGCCAATTAATGTCTAATATTATATATATTGTTCGATTAACAAATTAAATAAAATTAATTAAATTATGCGCTAACTTGTGAATGCAAAACAGTTTAATTTGCATTGATGATAAATTTGGGAAATTTAATGTCAAAATATAGTTAGCGTCGATTTTTTATTACGATGTCATTTCAAATTTTAATTAATTAAAACATTATTATTTAATTAAAAACTATGAAATAAAAGACATATAACAGTAAAAAATATGTTTGGTTTTCTAAATATACTCAGTTTTTATATAGTATAGAGCAAATTTTCTTTAAAAATGGAAAGCAAATATTTGTAAAAACGAGGTTGCATTACAAAATTAATTATATCTTTAAAAGCAGAGGTACCATTTTTCTACAAATTAGCTTAATCGAAAGAAGACACTTCTAGCTTTCATTTGATGTATTCATATATATAGATTGGTCGATTAACTTAAAAGTTATTGAGTGCCAAAGTTCAAAAACTAATTTTCTTTGATACAAAATTAATTATATCTTTAAAAGCAGAGATACCATTTTTCTGCAAATTAGCTTAATCGAAAGAGGACACATCAAGCTTTCATTTGATGTAATAATATTTATAGATTGGTCGATTAACTTAAAAGTAATCGAGTGCCAAAGTTCAGAAACTAATTTTCTTTGAAAAGAAAAACCTTTTATCTTAAAAAATCATATACCAGAGGACAGAAAAATTTTAGTACAGAATAAACTTTGAATATAATACACTAATTATTACAATTATTTAAAAAAAATGGAATATTCACATATTAATTATAATTAATTCAAATGTGCGCTTGCTTATTTATGCACAACAGTTGAAATTGCATTGATAAGTGTGGGATATTAAATGTCAAAATAGTTATCGTCGAACAGTTGAAATTGCACTGATGAAAAAGGGAAATGTAATGTCAAAATATAGTTAGCGTCGATTTCTTATTACGATGTTATTTCAAGTTTTATTTAATTAAAACATTATTATTTAATTAAAAACTATGAAATAAAAGACATATAACAGTAAAAAATATGTTTAGTTTTCTAAATAAACTTAGTTTTTATATAGTATAGAGCAAATTTTCTTTAAAAATGGAAAGCAAAAATTTGTAAAAACGAGGTTGCATTACAAAATTAATTATATCTTTAAAAGCAGAGGTACCATTTTTCTGCAAATTAGCTTAATCGAAAGAGGACACTTCTAGCTTTCATTTAATGTATTCATATTTATAGATTGGTCGATTAACTTAAAAGTTATTGAGTGCCAAAGTTCAAAAACTAATTTTCTTTGATACAAAATAATTTATATCTTTAAAAGCAGAGATACCATTTTTCTGCAAATTAGCTTAATCGAAAGAGGACACTTCTAGCTTTCATTTGATGTAATAATATTAATAGATTGGTCGATTAACTTAAAAGTTATTGAGTGCCAAAGTTCAAAAACTAATTTTCTTTGAAAAGAAAAACCTTTTATCTTAAAAAATCATATACCAGAAGTCAGAAAAATTTTAGTACAGAATAAACTTTGAATATAATACACTAATTATTACAATTATTTAAAAAAAATAGAATATTCACATATTAATTATAATTAATTTAAATGTGCGCTTACTTATTTATGCACAACAGTTGAAATTGCATTGATAAGTGTGGGATATTAAATGTCAAAATATAGTGTCGTCGAACAGTTGAAATTGCACTGATGAAAAAGGGAAATGTAATGTCAAAATATAGTTAGCGTCGATTTCTTATTACGATGTTATTTCAAGTTTTAATTAATTAAAACATTATTATTTAATTAAAAACTATGAAATAAAAGACAGATAACAGTAAAAAATATGTTTGGTTTTCTAAACATACTTAGTTTTTATATAGTATAGAGCAAATTTTCTTTAAAAATGGAAAGCAAACATTTGTAAAAACGAGGTTGCATTACAAAATTAATTATATCTTTAAAAGCAGAGATACTATTTTTCTGCAAATTAGCTTAATCGAAAGAGGACACTTCTAGCTTTCATTTGATGTATTCATATTAATAGATTGATCGATTAACTTAAAAGTTATTGAGTGCCAAAGTTCAGAAACAAATTTTCTTTGAAAAGAAAAACCTTTTATCTTAAAAAATCATATACCAGAAGTCAGAAAAATTTTAGTACAGAATAAACTTTGAATATAAAACACTAATTATTACAATTATTTAAAAAAAATAGAATATTCACATATTAATTATAATTAATTCAAATGTGCGCTTATTTATTTATGCACAACAGTTGAAATTGCATTGATAAGTGTGGGATATTATTAAATGTCAAAATATAGTTATCGTCGAACAGTTGAAATTGCACTGATGAAAAAGGGAAATGTAATGTCAAAATATAGTTAGCGTCGATTTCTTATTACGATGTTATTTCAAGTTTTAATTACTTAAAACATTATTATTTAATTAAGAACTATGAAATAAAAGACAGATAACAGTAAAAAATATGTTTGGTTTTCTAAATATACTTAGTTTTTATATAGTATAGAGCAAATTTTCTTTAAAAATGGAAAGCAAACATTTGTAAAAACGAGGTTGCATTACAAAATTAATTATATCGTTAAAAGCAGAGATACCATTTTTCTGCAAATTAGCTTAATCGAAAGAGGACACTTCTAGCTTTCATTTGATGTATTCATATTCATAGATTGGTCGATTAACTTTAAAGTTATTGAGTGCCAAAGTTCAAAAACTAATTTTCTTTGATACAAAATAATTTATATCTTTAAAAGCAGAGATACCATTTTTCTGCAAACTAGCTTAATCGAAAGAGGATACTTCTAGCTTTCATTTGATGTATTCATATTAATAGATTGGTCGATTAACTTAAAAGTTATTGAGTGCCAAAGTTCAGAAACAAATTTTCTTTGAAAAGAAAAACCTTTTATCTTAAAAAATCATATACCAGAAGTCAGAAAAATTTTAGTACAGAATAAACTTTGAATATAAAACACTAATTATTACAATTATTAAAAAAAAATAGAATATTCACATATTAATTATAATTAATTTAAATGTGCGCTTACTTATTTATGCACAACAGTTGAAATTGCATTGATAAGTGTGGGATATTATTAAATGTCAAAATATAGTTATCGTCGAACAGTTGAAATTGCACTGATGAAAAAGGAAAATGTAATGTCAAAAATATAGTTGGCGTCGATTTTCATATTACGATGTTATTTCAAGTTTAATAATTAAACTTATTATAATTAAAAAAACTATGAAATAAAGACAGGATAAACAGTTAAAAAAATATGTTTTGGTTCTAAATATACTTAGTTTTTATATAGTATAAGCAAATTTTCTTTAAAAATGGAAAGCAAACATTTGTAAAAACGAGGTTGCATTACAAAATTAATTATATCTTTAAAAGCAGAGATACCATTTTTCTGCAAATTAGCTTAATCGAAAGAGGACACTTCTAGCTTTCATTTGATGTATTCATATAATTAGATTGGTCGATTAACTTAAAAGTTATTGAGTGCCAAAGTTCAGAAACAAATTTTCTTTGATACAAAATTAATTATATCTTTAAAAGCAGAGGTACCATTTTTCTGCAAATTAGCTTAATCGAAAGAGGACACTTCAAACTTTCATTTAATGTCTTCATATTTATAGATTGGTCGATTAACTTAAAAGTTATTGAGTGTCAAAGTTCAGAAATTAATTTTTCTTTAAAAACGACATTTTTCTTATAAAAAGCATATCCCAGAAGTCAGAAAACAGTTTATATATAAGTAACTTTCAATACAATACTCTAATAAGCACAATTATTTGAAAAAAATCGAAATTAATTTAATTTTATTAATTATTCAAAAAATCTGTATAAAGTTGGTTAATAGATGGCATACCATCTTAAATTAAATTCGCTGAAAAATTAAAATGGCACTGAAAAACATAATGTACAGTTGCAGAGTTATTGGTAAGTCCATAGTACTGCAAAAGAAAAGCTAACGTCGAATTTTTATTAAACTTGCTGCATCAAAGATATTATCAAAATAAGAAACTAGAATTTTTTCTAAAACGATTGATATACAATATTATATATCTTATTCGATTAACAAATTATATATAATTAAATTAAATGTGAACTAACTTGGGCATGCACAACAGTTGAAATTGCGTTGATATATGTGGGATATTAAATATCAAAATATAGTTAGCGTCGAATTTTTATTAAGATTATTGCATCTAAGATATTATTTGAACAAAAAACTAGAATTTTTCTAAGCCAATAAATGTCTAATATTATATATATTGTTCGATTAACAAATTAAATAAAATTAATTAAATTATGCGCTAACTTGTGAATGCAAAACAGTTTAATTTGCATTGATGATAAATTTGGGAAATTTAATGTCAAAATATAGTTAGCGTCGATTTCTTATTACGATGTTATTTCAAGTTTTAATTAATTAAAACATTATTATTTAATTAAAAACTATGAAATAAAAGACATATAACAGTAAAAAATATGTTTAGTTTTCTAAATAAACTTAGTTTTTATATAGTATAGAGCAAATTTTCTTTAAAAATGGAAAGCAAAAATTTGTAAAAACGAGGTTGCATTACAAAATTAATAATATCCTTAAAAGCAGAGATATCATTTTTCTGAAAATTAGCTTAATCGAAAGAAGACACTTCTAGCTTTCATTTGATGTATTCATATTTATAGATTGGTCGATTAACTTAAAAGTTATTGAGTGTCAAAGTTCAGAAACTAATTTTCTTTGATACAAAATTAATTATATCTTTAAAAGCAGAGATACCATTTTTCTGCAAATTAGCTTAATCGAAAGAGGACACTTCAAGCTTTCATTTGATGTAATAATATTTATAGAGTGCCAAAGTTCAGAAACTAATTTTCTTTGAAAAGAAAAACCTCTTATCTTAAAAAATCATATACCAGATTCAGAAAAATTTTAGTACAGAATAAACTTTGAATATAATACACTAATTATTACAATTATTTAAAAAAAAATAGAATATTCACATATTAATTATAATTAATTCAAATGTGCGCTTACTTATTTATGCACAACCGTTAGTAAATTTCGTTGATAAATTTGGGATATT
>NW_024034039.1:0-6543 GCF_002237135.1 Teleopsis dalmanni | reverse complement strand
TATTATATTGAAATTTTTCTATTTTATATTTATTTACCATTTGTTTTATGTAACCATTTATTTCCCAAATGTTGTATTTGTTTTATATTTGAATAAATATTAAAAGAATTCCTTGCTTGCTTTAATAAACAATACATTTTAACATTTCCCTATAGGTTATGAAATAATATTAACAGCTGTTTCTGTAGCCGCTGTATTGATGCTTCAGAAATTGTTTACAAACGCACAATAGGCAAAAATTTGTATACATTCAAAATATTTTTATAAGAAAAATAATTGGGTAACGACAATGTCTAAAACTTCTCGACGAGACCAAAGTAGACAAGGTAATATTAATATTATAAAAAATGTGATTTCCAGCTTTATAAATTTTTTTTTCTCTTTTAAACTAGAAACTGTACCAAACAAACGCAAGCGTATAATAGAAATTTTAACAGATGTACAAAAGATGCAAATGAGTGAAGATGAGGAATTGATGACCGACACACCGTTGGAAGCTATTAACGTCCAACAGTTGCTACGCGAAGGCTTTACACACCTAGCAAGTACAATAAAAAGTACTTTAATTCAAATGAATAATGAAAGGGAAAAGAACTTGGAGAGACGGCATAAAGAGTTAATGAATTTATTGGCAAGTAATCTGTCCACCGATAATGGTGATGAAATTCTTGACGACAAGGTAACAGATTCTGAAAGCGAGGACACTAATCAGACTTCTGTAGCCGAGGAAAATAACGTAAAGTTTGTACCTGTAAAAAAAGAAATTGGAAAAAATGCTTGGACAGAATCAACTCCTAATTCTTTATTTAAAACTAACATTGATGAAGTTCCAGCTAAGAATTCAGTTCTACGTAATAAATCCCACAAAACTGAATATGAAATAATGAAGGAGAAAATGCTACAAATGCAAAGAAAGAAAATGGAAGATCGTGAACGTAAAAAACATTGCTATAATTAAGATAATGTAATAATAGATTCATAAATTTTTAAATCAAACAAAATAAAATGTACAATATTCTAGTTATAGTATGTATGTATGTGTGGTGTATTTATTTGTTAACCGCTGTAAAAAAACAGCGGCTCAATAGTAAGTTATCAGCTGAAAAATAATTTGCGGGTAAATAATATTCAGAAATTTAAATTATTACCTTATGGGCAGTAATGACGACGAATTGCAAAAATATAGAAAATAAAGTAATTACTACAAAGCGAAGACGAAGCTCAACAAGTGAAAGTTATGATCGACATAGCCAGGAATTATTTTGGCCTGATTCCGATGATAATGATAGTTTTTTCTCAAATTCCAAGATAGAGAATCTAATTGATAATAAAGTTGGGACTTTTAATGAACGTAAAAGTAACATAAATGATTTTGAACATAATTGCATAGATGATAGCCTTTTTGGCGATATAAATATACCTGAATCAGAAAATGGTAATTTAGGTGGTACGCCTTTAGTGCAAGATTTTCCTGACAGAATCAACAACAGCGACGTAATATTTTCAGATATCGACATAAATGATTATATACAAGATTCTGAAAAGGATTTATTTAGTGATTCGCTGCCTGACGACTTTGCAATACAAAATACACAGAAGTTCTTGGAAGATGTTGCTTTTAAAGTACCAAATATACCAAATCAAAAGAATAAACATATTCCCAACGATGATTCCATGATATCGGTTTCAATGCTAGAAGATATTCAAGGTTCTCAATATGAGACAAGTGAAGAAATACGCAATCGTACGATTCAATCAAATCAATGTGCAAATAGTTCCCACAAAGAAATTGCCGATTTGTCGCATTTAAATTGGGAAACACAAATATTTGTTGAAGAAAAAAATGATATACCATCAAAAGGCAATTTTTATGGTTTACCAGATAGTGTAAAGAAAATGATACTCGAGCATAAATCCATCACGGGTTTATATGGTGAGTAGTAGCATATATTATACTTCAATCATTTAATAAATTTCTTTATTTAGAATGGCAGGATGAATGTTTAAATCTACCAGCAATAAGGCAAAGAAAAAATTTAATATATGCTTTACCGACCAGTGGCGGAAAAACATTAGTTGCGGAAATTTTAATGTTGAGAGAAATAATATGCCGGGAAAAGAATGTTCTCTTTATACTTCCATATGTATCAATTGTTCAAGAGAAAGTAAGTTGCACGAATAACATGTATAATAATTATTTATAATAATTTAATATTGTATTAGAATATTTATAAATAAAAACTATGATTTTGGTTATTTAGGTAAGCGCAATGTCACCATTTGCTATATCACTGAACTTCATTGTTGATGAGTACACGTCTGGTAAAGGAAAGTGTCCACCATCGAAGCGCATTAAAAGGAAAAGTATATATATAGCTTCTATTGAAAAAGGTGCAATTTTACTTGATAGTTTAATTGATGCTGGACGTGCAAATGAAATTGGCTTAGTTGTTGTAGACGAATTACATTTAATTGGAGAAAAGGGTCGGGGATCGGTACTCGAAACAATGCTAACAAAAGTTATGTTTATAAATGGTAATTATTAATAATGATTGTCATAGATTTGACATCCTGGAGCCAATCGTTTTTTTAGATGGTCAAGTGTTGCTTACTTCTTACCAACTGAATTACAATATTATATGTTAACGTTGATTTGACTTAAAATTTGTTATATTTGTTACAGCTAAAATACAGGTTGTTGGAATGAGTGCGACTATAGGAAATCTAACTGAAATTTCTACATTTTTAAATGCTGACGTATATTCAAGAGGATTTCGTCCTGTAGAGCTAAAAGAATACATAAAATGTGGTCGAGATATATTACAAATTAATGCTGCTGGGAAAACGTTGGAAGAAGTTTTTACCTTTAAAAGAAGTGTTAATTTCAAGGTTCGAACTCAAAACAAGATAACATTTACAATTTTACAATATAAGATTTTAATTATTTTACAGTATACTGAGTCAGTTGCTCGTTGTGATCCAGATCATTTAGCTGGGCTAGTTACGGAATGTGCTCCTAAGCATTGTTGTTTAATATTTTGTCCTACACGAAAAAACTGTGAAAACGTAGCTTTACTCTTAACACAAATTTTACCGAAGTCAGTATCTTTTATACTCTTGCACACCGATATACTTTAATAAATTTTATTAATTTAAATAGATCCAGATTTTTGGAGCACCAAAAAAGTGAAAAGAATGATCTGATGGATGCGCTTGAAAAAATATGTGGCATATTAAGTCCAGTTTTAGCAAAAACAATACCGTTTGGTGTTGCATATCATCATTCAGGTCTGACTACAGATGAACGCAAATTCATTGAAACTGCATATAGACTCAATGTAATCAGTGTTATTTGCTGCACGTCCACTTTGGCAGCAGGTGTTAATCTACCAGCTAAACGTGTAATAATTCGCGCCCCCTATATTGGTGCTGAATTTATGACTCTATGTAAATATAAGCAAATGGTTGGACGAGCGGGTCGTGCGGGTATGGGTGAAGCTGGTGAGAGTATACTCATAAGTGCGTGCCAAGATAATGTTCGTGTTGGAGAAATGTTATTTTCGCCAATGGATAAAGCTGTTAGTTCCTTAGACAATATAGATGGTTTAGGTATTCAGGTAAATAGCTTATATGTAGATTTTGTTTATTTTAGTAATTTTGAATATTTTTTAGAGTCTTATAGTAAGTTCAATAGGTTTGAACTTAGCACATTGTCGTCGTGATTTATATCAACTTTTAAATAGTACATTACTTGCTGTACAAGCTGAACAACTTGGTCTAAAAACAGAGACTCTTGTAATGAATTCGATACGAGAGATGTTCAAAAACAGAATACTAGAAATTTGCTCTAGGGAAAAAAGTGAGCAAGCATCAATAATTATTAGTCAAGATATAAGAAATGATATGAAAAGTATAACAACACAAGAACGTCGTCTATTTATTGGCAAATCAACAAAATTTCAGTTGACAACTATTGGTAAAGCTTCATTTAAAGCTGGTATTGATTACAAACGAACATATAACATTTATTATGAATTAAAAAATGCACAGAAACATTTAATTTTAACAAACTATGCACACCTTCTTTACTTAGTTGTTTGCTTTAATTCAAATGCAACTGGCGATGAATTATTTGCAGCTAATGCAGCTATACTATTTCGAGAGTACACATCTCTAGATGACACAACACAAAAACTATTCCAACTTGTAGGTTTAACAGAAGCAATCGCAGCTAAAATAAGAAAAACTCTTTCAATACAAGGAAAAATGGAGTTAAAATTAAATAGATTGTTTAAGGTACTAATACTGATTGATATATTGAATTTATTGCCAATACCTGCAATTGCTACGAAATTTGATATTGAACGCGGCTCGCTACAAAATTTAGTCAGCCAATCTACAGCAGCTGCCAATGCAATAGTACGTTTATGTGAACAGGTGGAAGAATTTTGGTGCTACAAACCTTTATTTGAGAGAATTGGTGCAAAAATGGATCGTTGTGGTACAATTGAATTGGAACCACTAATGGAACTGCCTGCTGTTAAGATTGTAATTTTATTTTGTTTATTGTTGTAGTTATTAACTTTTCTTAAGTTTTTTAATTTTTAATAGATTAATGTTATTATACTTAATATAATATATTATGATAATATAATATATTATTATAATATTTTATTATATTATTATAATAATTTATTATACTATAATATTATATTCTACTATTATAATATATTATTATACTATTATAATATACGTTTATATTATTATATAATTATTATACTGTTATAATTTTTTATTATTATACTATTATAATATATTATTTTTATTATAATATATATATATATATTATTATACTATTATAATATATTATTCTACTATTATAATGTATTATGATATTATAATATATAATTATACTATTATAATATATAATACGTTTATAACTTATAATAATGTTATAATATATTTATAAATTATTTATTTATTCATTTATTAATTATTTATATATATTACAATAAATAGTTTTAAATAATTATATTCTTTATAATTTTTTTTTATATTAGTTATTATTGTATATAATTTTTAATTGGACTTTTATGTTAATGATAATTATTGATAACTTATTTTTCAATTTTATACGTTGAAACTTTTAAATTGTACTGTAATAATTTAGTTTTTTATTAGTTTTTTATTAGTTTTTTATTAGTTTTTTATTAGTTTTTTATTATTTTTTTTATTATTTTTTTATTTAGAATCGTGCAAAGCAATTTTATGCTGCTGGTTTTAAAACTATCGAGGATATTGCGAAATGTCGTCCAATGCAGTTGGTGAAATCTATTGAACATATGCCTTTGAAGGTTGCTAAAGAGATTATATCAGCTGCCAAGGTAAGATACATATAAATATAAATTCAGTTTTATATAATAAATAATTTAAATTTATATAATAAATAATAAATCATTTTTCTACAGATAATTTTAATGAAAAAATTGGACGTACTAGAAGATGAGACTGAGGCAATCAAATTATGTTTACATCAAACTGAGGAACCAGAATAAAATAGATTAAGAAATGTAATTAATTTGTTTGTTTGAAATTATTTTATTTTTTTGTTTTTTGTTATTTTAAACTTAAGTTTTAAGTTTTCATTAACACGTGCATATATTGTGAATACACACGTTTAATTTATAATTTCAAATTGTATAATTTTAATTTATATAATTTATAGGCAATAATTTGTTTTCAGTTTAGTGATATTTAAATAAAAATTTCATAATTAAAAATTTGCAATAAAATAATAATAGAAAAATCAATGGTTTTTAATTATTAAATTTAAAATTAAAATAGTATCGTTAAAAGAAAACTAAAAAAAAAAATTAAATCAAAAAATAACAAACACTAAGTTTAATTTAAAGACAAATATTTATATTTGCCTCTTACTATCACGATATTTGAGTATTTTCTAAAAATTATTTATTTCTAAGAATATTGTTGAAATCCTTGATACCAATCTTAATAATCTGCAGTTATTTTCGCAGGATAAGCATTGGTAAACTTTTTAGTTTGGATGTTACAGTGGCTTGAGTTTGGTGTTCCAATCGCACATAGTTTTTAAATATGATGAGTTGACCTTAAAAAAAGAAACATATAGTTAGTATAATAAAAATTAATATCAATTAATATCAGTAAATTTTGTAAAAAAACTATTCATTATAATTCATTATAAAATGTTGTTTGCCTGTTATTTGCTTGTTATTTGCGTATATATTTTCAATCGTTCTTATAAAATTAAATTATTTCGTTTTATTTTAAGAGTTTTAAAACCATAACTGCGTGAAAGTCTCATTATAATATAACAAACACAAAATGGGTTCCAACATAAACAAGATATTTTAAAAATAGTTTTTTGGCGAGAGGTCATCTATTCGTAATTAAATGCGACTAAAAATATATCTCTGATGGATCACCAAATTGAATGCCGTTTCAACGAATAGTAACAGAGTTGCTGTATTGGAGAGGACAGTCTTTTAGAATACCATTATGAAT
>NW_024034038.1:0-6544 GCF_002237135.1 Teleopsis dalmanni | reverse complement strand
TTGTTGTGCAAGCGATGTTTGCAAATTTTCTTTTTATCTTCCCTTTCTGTTAGCAGAAGTAGCCAATTTCCTCAAAGAATTACTATTTTGAATCTTAAATTATTATTTGTTAATTTCAGAGCTACCTCAAACAAAATAAATCAAAACTTATATGCTTTGTTAACTAAAAGCCTGCAGTAAATTATTGAAATCCAATGCATTTAAAAATGTACGCATGTACATGTAAATGAACTGCGCATGTAAAACAAAATTTTTGAACGTGCAGCCAAAAATTGCGACATCAGAAGCACATTAGCCTATACGATATCTAGATATACTATAAAATATTATTATATATTTACATAGCTTCCTTAGCAAAAAAAAAAAAAAATTGATTTTAGAATGACTTTAAAAACTTTATCTAAAGTACATACATATATATTTGATGCATGAATCAAACCTTTTTAGTGGTTCATTGAATTCTTTTTTTATAATAAAATTATTTGCGAATTAATTTAAGGATTAAGTTTGCAGAAAAAAAGATTTTTTTTTCTTAATAAATTAATAATAGTAAATAATTACACAAATTTACCGGCTAAAAAATTCTTTTATGAGTTCATTTAATTTTTATTTCGACGAAATTCATCGGAATACTCTAGAAATTCATTTAAATCAGTGTCAAAAATGTCTTTAAAATAATTATTTTCTATATATGAAAGTTATTTTCTATGTAAATTGCTATAATTTTTAATTTTATTAAATTATTACATTAGTTTTGCTGATATAATTAATATATAATATATTTTTGAGTTAATTGAATTTTATTAAGTAAAAATTCATTTTCCTGCTTTGCGGGTTTTACTATTTACGTATATTAATAAACTGCAATTAAAAATGATTTAATTCATAAAATTGTAAAAAAATTTAAAAAAAATTATTTAAATAATTTATATTTATACATGTTATATAAAATTTAAATATTTAAAAAAACTAATAAGCCGAAAAATATATCAATTAAAGTGCATTTCCACAATCCACATTCATTGTGCAGTTTTATAAACTGTAAAACTTCTGCATAACATTTTATTTGTTATTCGAAAGAGAAGGAACGCATATAAATCATACAGTTACTATACTAAACAATTGGTGAGAAGAGCATTGTGGATTGTATTGCATACAAGTCTGCTAATACAATCCACACAAACTGATTTATATACACGACTTCTCAGTGTTTCAGTTTTATTACGTTTACAGCGTTTGAACAATACGGTCGCGATCTGTAGTGTACGGAAAAATTTTCAGCGAAAATTGAAAATTGTGTGTGAATATTTAAAAATAAATAGTTAAAACATAAATAAATTTGAGTTTATTTAACAATAATTATTGTTTTTATATTCCAAAATAAAATTAAAATTTTGTGATTTTATTATATATAACAATTTGCCGCTAATAAAACTTGCAGCTGACAAACTCTTTTTTCGGTATGTTCAGTGTATAAAACTGCTAGAAACGTACAGAAAATAACAAAATTCATACAATTAAAGTTTGTTTCTATAACATTCGAACATTAAAAGTAATATTTGGAGTATAAATATACAAGTTTAATTTGTTTATTAATAAATAAAAATTAATATTAAAATTTTCATTTATATATTTTTCGAATGTGAATGCAAGTTAAACAGCAATTTTTTTTTTATTTTCTCATACATGCTTCTGCTGCATGTATGTACATATTCTTGCGCATATGTGCCAGTGAGACAAAAAAGTGACCATACAATTTGTGAAATTTGTTTAAAGGCATAAAGCCAAAAACATATGAAAAATAATATTGTTGTATTAAGAAAAAGCAAAAAATATAAAAAATAAAAGCAAGTAAAGGAGAAACAAGTAAACATCTGCTACAAATTTTGCCTGGTTGATTCCATGTCGTCGTCGTCGTCGTCGTCGTCGTCGTTAAAGTGTTTAACAAGACGTTTCGGTAAATTTTTAACTTTCCTAAGTTTATTAAAAACAGAATTTAAAAAAAATTTAATAAATAAGTAAATGCAAAAAATATTTAAAAGAAATAAACTCAAGTAAAATAGCTAAAGAAAGCTTGACGTCTTGTCTTTCGTTCGTACGTTCGATTATATATTGTCGGTTTTTCATATTGTTTTTTTATGAGGTTTTAACTGTTCCTCGCTTTTGTTGTCTTCTTCGTAAATCGTCAGCGCTATTACGTCTTCTTCGTCTCAACTTGAGTGAATTTTTGCTGAAGCTGCTGGCTGGAGCCAAATTACTTTCTGCAACTTTTAGATAAGGTACGCGTAATATAAAACAAAACTTAGTTTTGATTATTATTTTTTTTTAATTTTTTGTCGTCGCTTTTAAATTTATTTTTTTTGTAGCTAATATTTTTAAATGTTTTTTTTTTGTTTTTTTTTGTCTTCTATAAATTTACTTTCCGAAACTTTACTTTTCCGTGATTTTTCTCTGTATGCATATGTATCATATATATGTGTGTTTCTACGTATGTATTTATCTTATACTGTAGAAAATATATTTTCTTGCTTAATTTTTATTCATTCTACTATTTGTTCTCTCATAAACATACACAAACATAATTTGATGGATTTCATCATAAATGCAATGTTGTCACATTTCTCAAAATACTTATATATGTGCAGAATGTTTAAAGAGCATATTACATTTAAAAAAAGTTTTTAGTTTTATTAAACCCAATCATTAACATCTATAAAAAGTTTCTTTTGTTTACATTTGCACACGTGCGTAAAAGCTTTAGTAATTATTTTTTTTATTATCTATTTTGTATAACATTAGTTTTTGTTTAGTGTTTTTTTTATTCTGATCACAATAAAAATTTTTCATTACTATGAAAAAAAATACGAAACATACAAATTAAATAAAAACATTCTCTTAATTCAATATGTCTAAATAATAATAATTCATTAAACAGAATAATATAACAAATTTGCATGATTTGCATAAGGAATTATTTGAAAATAATTTCTGTTGTAAATTTTGTTCAATTTACCATATTGAGTGGTGCTCGTTTCGGTTATCTTCATTTCTTGAACTTCGAATTTATTACTACATTTTTGGTTTATCATAATCAAACGTAACTGTAAATAAAGAAATTTAACATGAATCTGACTAGAAGAAAAATTGAACGCCCAAAGAATCCCTACTCAACCGCTAATATATTTTCGAGATGGAGTTTCTGGTGGATGAGAAAAATATTTCATAAGGGTTTGCAAGGACCACTTGAAGAGGAAGAGTTATATCAGCACCGTAAAGACTTAGATAGTGAACGAGTAACTACAAAGTTTTCGTAAAAACAAGACTGTGCAATAATCCGTTCGCGTAGTTTAACTGCTGTGTATTTTATTTTAGAAGATTTAGTGTTTCCAGCAGAGATCGTAGGCAAACGTATTCGTGCCAAATTGGATGGCACCCAAATTATATATAAAGGTGCATTTGGATAAGAATCTACAAACGACCATTGAGCACAAAGTAAGTGTTAAATAACACTTATTTCATTAAATCTTTTTTTGCGCTTGTGTTTTTTGCTGTTTAAAATTAGTGGTCCAATGTTTCGTTTACGCTTCATTGCTCAAACTGAATTGTAGCTTATTCATATATTGGTAACATTCATCAAATTTAATGAGTGTAGCAATTAACTTGCAGCAATTAATTCAATATGTCTTAATAATAATAATTCATTAAACAGAATAATATAACAATTTTGCATGATTTGCATAAGGATAAGGAATTATTTGAAAATAATTTCTGTTGTACGAATACGAGAACGAGTACGCATAATTACCGTACATTGTCTATAAAGTTTTGTTGTAACATTGAAAAAATATTGTAAATTTTTTGCATTGTTATTTACTGTTATTCACGATTTAAGAAATTTTTGTTGCATTTACCATATTTGAGTGGTGCTCGTGTCGGTTATCTTCATTTCTTGAACTTCGAATTTATTACTACATTTTTGGTTTATCATAATCAAACGTAACTGTAAATAAAGAAATTTAACATCAATCGGACTAGAAGAAAAATTGAACGCCCAAAGAATCCCTACTCAACCGCTAATATATTTTCGAGATGGAGTTTCTGGTGGATGAGAAATATATTTCATAAGGGTTTGCAAGGACCACTTGAAGAGGAAGAGTTATATCAGCACCGTAAAGACTTAGATAGTGAACGAGTAACTACAAAGTTTTCGTAAAAACAAGACGGTGCAATAATCCGTTCGCGTAGTTTAACTGCTGTGTATTTTATTTTAGAAGATTTAGTGTTTTCAGCAGAGATCGTAGGCAAACGTATTCGTGCCAAATTGGATGGCACCCAAATTATATATAAAGGTGCATTTGGATAAGAATTTACAAACGACCATTGAGCACAAAGTAAGTGTTAAATAACACTTATTTCATTAAATCTTTTTTTGCACTTGTGTTTTTTGCTGTTTAAAATTATTGGTCCAATGTTTCGTTTTACGCTTCATTGCTCAAACTGAATTGTAGCTCATTCATATATTGGTAACATTCATCAAATTTAATGAGTGTAGCAATTAACTTGCAGCAATTAATTCAATATGTCTTAATAATAATAATTCATTAAACAGAATAATATAACAATTTTGCATGATTTGCATAAGGAATTATTTGAAAATAATTTCTGTTGTACGAATACGAGAACGAGTACGCGTAATTACCGTACATTGTCTATAAAGTTTTGTTGTAACATTGAAAAAGTGTTGTAAATTTTTTGCATTGTTATTTAGTGTTATTCACGATTTAAGAAATTTTTGTTGCATTTACCATATTGAGTGGTGCTCGTGTCGGTTATCTTCATTTCTTGAACTTCGAATTTATTACTACATTTTTGGTTTATCATAATCAAACGTAACTGTAAATAAAGAAATTTAACATGAATCGGACTAGAAGAAAAATTGAACGCCCAAAGAATCCCTACTCAACCGCTCATATATTTTCGAGATGGAGTTTCTGGTGGATGAGAAATATATTTCATAAGGGTTTGCAAGGACCACTTGAAGAGGAAGAGTTATATCAGCACCGTAAAGACTTAGATAGTGAACGAGTAACTACAAAGTTTTCGTAAAAACAAGACGGTGCAATAATCCGTTCGCGTAGTTTAACTGCTGTGTATTTTATTTTAGAAGATTTAGTGTTTTCAGCAGAGATCGTAGGCAACGTATTCGTGCCAAATTGGATGGCACCCAAATTATAAAGGTGCATTTGGATAAGAATCTACAAACGACCATTGAGCCCAAAGTAAGTGTTAAATAACACTTATTTCATTAAATCTTTTTTTGCGCTTGTGTTTTTTGCTGTTTAAAATTAGTGGTCCAATGTTTCGTTTACGCTTCATTGCTGAAACTGAATTGTAGCTTATTTATATATTGGTAACATTCATCAAATTTAATGAGTGTAGCAATTAACTTGCAGCAATTAATTCAATATGTCTTAATAATAATAATTCATTAAACAGAATAATATAACAATTTTGCATGATTTGCATAAGGAATTATTTGAAAATAATTTCTGTTGTACGAATACGAGAACGAGTACGCATAATTACCGTACATTGTCTATAAAGTTTTGTTGTAACATTGAAAAAATATTGTAAATTTTTTGCATTGCTATTTACTGTTATTCACGATTTAAAAAATTTTTGTTGCATTCACCATATTGAGTGGTGCTCGTGTCGGTTATCTTCATTTCTTGAACTTCGAATTTATTACTACATTTTTGGTTTATCATAACCAAACGTAACTGTAAATAAAGAAATTTAACATGAATCGGACTAGAAGAAAAATTGAACGCCCAAAGAATCCCTACTCAACCGGTAATATATTTTCGAGATGGAGTTTCTGGTGGATGAGAAAAATATTTCATAAGGGTTTGCAAGGACCACTTGAAGAGGAAGAGTTATATCAGCACCGTAAAGACTTAGATAGTGAACGAGTAACTACAAAGTTTTCGTAAAAACAAGACGGTGCAATAATCCGTTCGCGTAGTTTAACTGCTGTGTATTTTATTTTAGAAGATTTAGTGTTTTCAGCAGAGATCGTAGGCAAACGTATTCGTGCCAAATTTGATGGCACCCAAATTATAAAGGTGCATTTGGATAAGAATCTACAAACGACCATTGAGCACAAAGTAAGTGTTAAATAACACTTATTTCATTAAATCTTTTTTTGCACTTGTGTTTTTTGCTGTTTAAAATTAGTGGTCCAATGTTTCGTTTACGCTTCATTGCTCAAACTGAATTGTAGCTTATTCATATATTGGTAACATTCATCAAATTTAATGAGTGTAGCAATTAACTTGCAGCAATTAATTCAATATGTCTTAATAATAATAATTCATTAAACAGAATAATATAACAATTTTGCATGATTTGCATAAGGAATTATTTGAAAATAATTTCTGTTGTACGAATACGAGAACGAGTACGCATAATTACCGTACATTGTCTATAAAGTTTTGTTGTAACATTGAAAAAAATATTGTAAATTTTTTGCATTGCTATTTAC
>NW_024034037.1:0-6544 GCF_002237135.1 Teleopsis dalmanni | reverse complement strand
TTTTTTTAATTACATTCTTTCAGTTTCCACTTGTTTATTCCACTAAATAAGTGGATAATTGAGATAATAATAATAATTGAAATTATTCTGTTGCCCGCTAAATGCATATGCCTCTGTTTATGGCGGATAACAGAGATGTAATGAGTTTACAACTTTAATTATGGTATTCAAAAAGTCTTAACTTAATTAACATAAATAATTTTTATATTTAATTTATTAAAAAAGTATTACGAGATTGACAGTTTTTAAGTTATCGAATTCCATAGATTGCCTCCCATCTAATTTTTTCTTTCTTTATTTAAAATTCTAAAAATAAATGTTAAAATAAATTCAAGATTAGATAGAAAAGACGTGTGCTGACAGTTATCAGCACTTCCACTCGGAAGCATTGTGACACCCTCAAAGATTATATAGAAGAGGCGAGGTTAGGACTTTGTTATAATAATAATAAAAGGTATTCGTGAAAATTGCCCAACAGCCGGTACTGCGGCCAGAAGAGACCTATTGTACCAGTTTCACTATTGATTAAACAAAGCCCCTTAAAGCTTTGTGAATAAAGTCTAGAACTAAATCTAGAGAAGAGTTCTTAATCTGTTCTGGTGACAGAAATTCCTTATGAAACAGGTTTCTTCTGTGCGTTATTAAAGCTGGACAGTCACAAAGAATGTGCATGGTTGTTTCCTCATCTTCGAGGCATAATCTGCATTCAGAGTTAGCAGATAATTGTAGTTTATGAAGGTGATATTTCAGACCATAATGACCTGTAATGAAACCCGTTATCATCCTTAAATTACATTTTGAGAATTTAAGAATGTTTTTGTAGGAGTAAGGTGTTATCAGTGCTTTGCTTTGTCTGAGTCCTGGAAAGTTTACCCAGTACTCTAGCCGCATATGATTTTCCATTTCCTTGATAATCTGTTTTGTACTAGCCCAGTTTATTCCACAAAAGGGTTGAGGGCCTATAAAAGCAGTTTTTGATGCAGTTCTGGCAAGCTCATCAGCTTTTTCATTTCCCAAAACTCCTCTGTGGCCCGGAACCCAGTAAAGGTTTACCTTATTCCGAGCTGCAAGTGATTGCAGAAGATCGTAACACTCAAGGACCTGTTTTGATTTTAGGACTTTGTTATATTCTATCCTTGTTAAACCATTTGGTTTCCTAAATAAAGTTGAGGAGATCCGATAATATGCTTTCGTTATCTCTTCCAGGCCCGTGAAAAATCGATCCCCAAGACATTGCAGTCGTCTTGTCTTCAGTACTGGACTGAGACAGAAGAAATGGAAGAATTAAGTTTAAAATTTTTGAATCATTTAAGAGTTATTATATACTAAAGTTGTTTATTTTAAGTGCGTTAAAAAACGAAAAGGAAAAAGATTTGTTTGCATCAATCTCTTTTTTTTTAAATTATAAGGAAAAAGCTTAATAAGCCATCATATTTTTGAATCCTTTAGCCGTTTAAACTTATTAATCCAAACAAAGTATTTGTCGCTGAAGTATTATTATTGCTTAGTGCAGTGGTGAATTATAATGAGTTTTCCATAACATTTAGTTTTATTGAGGATTTATCTATAAATTCAAAAAAGCTCTTAATATAACATAATAATATATCATAATATATCCAGTTTATAGTTCTTCGCCTCAATTACTTCACACTACTATTAAGTTCATAAGCTTTATGTGGATGTAGTGAATTTGGTTTGAGTATGACGAAACTGTTAATTTCCATAGTACGTATTTATATACTGGTGGTAATTGTTTATTTTAACTCCTTTATATGAAATAATTTATTAGTGCTTTCAGTAAAACCTAATAATAAGCAGCCATACGTACATATCGGCTGAGTTAAGATAAATTTTGTATATCGACCCATTAGTCAATAAATTTTTGGACGGTTTGAGAAATGTATGACAGTTTAAGAGTTAATCACTATTAATCACATTCATTTATAAAAAGCAAATGTTTGCAATGCTGTTTATTATTAATTAGAATGAAAAGCCATTAAAAAAATTAATATAATTATAATAGGAAAGGAAAAGACGGATTACAATGTCAATGCACTTGTCCATCTCGCTTAACTTGTATACTTTGTGCAGAAATGCTGTCCCTGAAAATAAGTTGTATGAGTTAGATTTTGCAGTATCTACAATCTTTAGTCGTAATTAGCACATTCTGTTAATGTAATGTAATCTACCAGTCACGAGTAGAAGAAAAAGTTCCGCTGGTTAGTAAACCAGCGGAAACGAGTTAAAGATGCACACAGAAGCCATTGACAAGATTTTTTATACTTTACCTTGTTTCTTTTATCATTTCATCTCTCTTTGTAAATATTTTCTTCGATGCGCTGCCTCTTCACAAGACCAGCAACTTGTTTTAAGCTAATATGTGTCCGGGAGCTGTTTGTTGGCTGACTTCAGTTAATTCGCAAAATAATATTATTATACTCTTATACTCATGAATGTGGGATGCGGCAACAGCATGCAATCCGCACCATTCAACTTTGTCGCCTTCGGTGGATTGTGCGTCAAAGTATGCTATTTCATTTAGTATTACAGCAACATCATTCACAAACGTAGCCGTCAGCGTTAAGAACAACTCTGTACAATTATAATCAAAGTCATTTATCTAATGGATCAACATTTATTCCACTTTCCATCACCGTACGTTAACATCGGCATCTGAATTGCAACACTTTTAAATGAAATAATATCTACAAGTGTCTCGAAAAGACCTCAAATCACTTACCGAATAAGGCACTAAATATATGTGTGAATGTCGTACACGAAGGAAAAAGACGAAATCATTATGGAAGTGAAAACGCTCTAAAAGCATAATTACCCGTACTCGAACCGTAATATGTCGGTTTGAGTAAATTATTAGCCACAAATGTTCTTTTGAAAACTTGAAAGAACTGTTTAATTAATACGTTTTGAAGATATATAAAAACATTAATTATGATTTAAAGGAACAATACAATTAAGTATTGTATTCACTTTTGCATTTCTTCAATCATAAAAATTAACTTTTGTATCATTTTATACTTCGAAATGGTTCTATAGTCTGTAGTTCTATAATAATAGAACTTAATACAGAAGAAAAAATAATTAAGAACAATAATAAAGTTATTAATAAAATAGTAAGTTATATTATTTTGACTTTAAAAAATGAACAGCATATTATGTCATATGCGTATAGTTTCAAAAGAAACTTTAAAACTTCTAAATTCTGAATCGTGAATCCAAGATTAAATTTTTTTGTTGAGTTCCTATATATATTTGACGGTAGTATTAACAGAAACAATTTGAAGGTTTTGTTTTCTAAAATTCAGAAGAAAAAACAATCATTTTCTTCACTTAGATGTAAATGAATCGATGATTTTGCATTACTTGCAGTTGTGAGATGTTCACAAAAGATTCTATAAATACTCAAATCACCGAGCAGTTCTACTATATATTTATTAAATACGAACGCAAAAGAAATTACTTTCGAACTTTTATACTAAAACTTATTTAAAATTCATTATTAAAACAATAAAATGACAATTTATAATTTGTTTTTGTTTTCCCCTCGTAAGGAACAGAGCCAATGAACTTCTATAACTAGGCGACCACTTAGATTAAGTGAACAGATGTGTCGTGCACTAAGGCCCAGAGTGGAAAAACTTTGTTTTCAATGTTAATTAAAAAATTGAGAATGAGAGAAAAAGAGAAATTTCAATTTAAAATTGGTCACGATGACGATGCTTTGTGTGCCTCGTTGGTCAAAACATTGTTGCGCAAAAATAAATATCAGAGTTTGTGGCTATTACGAGTGAATATGTGCATTTTTGTATGAATACGGTACGAATATTCATACTAAAACATATATCTTTTAAACTTAGACACAAGAAATCGTACCAAAATAGTAGTAAAAGTAGATGATTGATAATTGTGATATGACTCTCTGTACAAAATGCCTTTTGGTTGTGACCAAAAAGAGTGTAAAAAGGCCGTAATCATTCGTCATATGACTATCTTTATAACATGACTCTAACTGTTATACAAGTGAACTTTAATATTTATTTTAATTATTTAATTTTGCCTTTAATTTTTTAATTGACTCAAAAATATTAAGCTTGTAAAAACTCAATTATTAATTTTAATAATATTCTATAAAAAATTCATTAAATGTAAAAGTTTCAGAATTTCAAAAATTTCTCTAACTAATCCATCGATTGATTTTTTCTCTTCCTTGAAAATCGTGGTTCTACAAAATTTAAAATTATATTAATAGCAAATTGATCTCTGTTTCATTACAATTGATCTCTCAATATTACATTATACGTTTTCTATTTTTAGGAATTCTTGTAAAATTCTTATATTAGCAAATAAAAAAATGTTTGGGGTAAAATAATTTGAACGGAAGAAAGGATTTATTTAAAATAATAATAACCTCAGACCAACGATATAAATAATAAAATTGTTAGTTATTTTTAATGTTAAAAAATGTATAATAATTACTTTCGGGTTTATAATTTACCTTAATTCACCCAGTGCAGAGTCAGTAAACACACGAAGTACAGCTGAGATTACCTGAGAATGTCTTGTTGACGCATTAAACTTGTTGTTGACTTCATTCGTATTGTATTTATGAATGATAATTATCTACATGCGCCATTTCATACCAAGTCTATCAAGTCTATCAAGTCTACATGTTGCTGTGGTTGGCTTCATTTATTCGACATTTTCGTTAACTCCTTTGTGCTTCAACAACCTCATGCGAGCTCAGCTGCAATAACTGAGTTTCGTTATGCGTGATTTTAATCATTTCAACAAATTGTTACTTAATTATACGATATATTTAGTGTTTTCAGTTTGCAATGTGTTTTTTGATTCCCTTTGGCATTTTATAAAAATAATATAAACAAGTAAACTGTAATTAAGCTTTTGTTAAATAAAACATCTTGTTATATTTTTAGTTCAACCTTCGATTTTGTCATCCTCCAATGCAGTTGTACGCTTCAGTAATTTGATTTAACACCGATCAAATTCTAAAATTTGCCATTAGTATGCACAACATTGTACCGAAAGAGCGACATCAATTCTACCATTACCTCAGATATTTGACAATGCTCGCAAGTACAGCAATCTACTATTAACAACAGAAGAATCATCAGTTCCTAACGCAGAATTATAGAGGAATTTTAGAAATGAAAAATAATTTTGGCCTGAATGCCAGTATGCTTAACTCATCGAAAAAGTGAGCTCGTAGTCCGGAGAATATTTTTTTGTTTCCATTTTGATTTTGGTAACATTAGAACTGTGATACTGCAGGCATTACAAAAACAAAACACTAACAAAAGTGGCAAACACGTCTCTATAAGTGTACACCAGCTGAAGCGCGTCCTCAGCACAATAAAGAAAAAATACACAGATCCGCACAAGCCTAACGACAAGGAAAATTGTTTTAAACACAACTACGAAGTGACTCCCATTGCCCTAATAAATTGTGTGTGTAAGTGAGTACTCCAAAGTAATCCTCACGCACACACCTATTCTCGAACACGTAAACATACAAATATTAAGCTCATGGCATATGTGTATTCATGTGTGGGTGTGAAAGCCCGGAGGTAAAGGATTTAAAAGCCATAAAAACGGAAGCTAGTCAGAGTCATTTTCCAGAATGTTGCGCGTATAGAATTGATATCATCAAAAATTGCTGTGACGAAATAGGCTGGTCAACCGTCGTTATTAATTAAAGTTAAACTAAATCGCACTGAAACAACATTGACATTCTGTCTTCCATACACACAAATATAAACACGTAGGAGCACACTTGGACGCCACCTAGCACTTGTATATCTTTTACTATTACAATTAACCTCAAATGCTCACTCACTGAGTCATTGACATACGGGAACATACAACAGAGTTCGTACAATGGCTGTCGCAGTATGGCTGACGGAAATGAAACATTCAAGTTCATCGATGTTGTCGTTAATCACATATTTTATATGCTGTTTAGTTGTGAGCAGCTTGCTCGAAGGCGTTTGTCCTACATCGGTCAGCAGTCCTGCGTTTAGCAATGACTTCAGTTGGGATCATGCCGTTGATTTAAATGAGGATTTTCGTATTTTATGGACAATCATTAATCAAGATATTACGTTTGAAATTCAAGCACGTACTTTAGGTTATGTTGGATTTGGGTTTTCACTCGACGGCAAAATCGCTGGTTCGGATATGGCCATTGGTTGGGTGGACAAGGGTCAAACATATTTTCAGGTAAGCTATCTTCACAGCTTTATCATTTTATATCTTCTTTAATTCTATCCTTTAATCAAAGCATATTTTTTATGTTGTCATACTATATTCCATGAGACAAGTAAAAATAAACATTTCTTTAAGTTCTTATATTTCTATTCATTTTATTTCGTTACTTCTTTTTATGGCTGAACACATAAATCACAAGCAGGTGTCAATATTTAAGAATTACGAAAAAAAGACGACATTTACCAACTCCATTATATTACAGTTTTTTTAAGAGGATGTCCCATTTCGAAGCAATATATAT
>NW_024034036.1:0-6545 GCF_002237135.1 Teleopsis dalmanni | reverse complement strand
TTGAAGTTCGACGGTTCGAATAAAGAAATGACAGTAGAAAGCTTTGTGTTCAGAGTCGAGAGAATGAAAGAACAACACTCAGTTACAGATCAACAACTTTTTACGGACTTCCATTGTCTGTTGACTGGGGGATCACTAAAATGGTACTGGCAACAACTAGAGTACCATGAAGGTAACCGATGCTTCGATTATAGGCAATTCAAAAAGGAGCTGTTGGCACAATTCAAATCTGCCGAAAGTGACTATGACATCATAAGGGAAATCACGGATCGGAGCAACAACCCAGCGAAAACCTCGAGCAGTATAACGCCGAGATACATAGCCTGACGTTCAAACTGAGAAAGAAAATTCCTGAAGTGGAGTTGGCGACAATTATAAAAAATAACGTTAAGCCAGGAATAGCTAGTCTACTATTCGCAGGGAAAACAAGCTCCGAGGTAGGCACATTAGTGAGATCGTAAATGAAGAAGTAGATAAGGCTGAAGTAGACAAACATTCACAATGGGATTTAGAAGCGTTCAGTTCTCCACAGAACAGACAAGGCGAAAATTAACAGCGTGGGCAGTTACAACAGAGAAATAAGGGGCAAAACACGCTTGGAGGTAGAATTGAAACCCGTTACCACGAGACAACGATCACGAGCAACCATGATGCAGGTAGCATGTGTCCATCTCCATTCCACTTAAATTTGTGTTATTCTTGTGGAATGCCATGTGATTTTTATATTATAAATGATAATATGGAACAAGGGTCAAGGTGTAGGTCATCTTTCGATGGCATGCCGTGCTTTTTATGTAAAGAAAACATATAATATTGCTGATATAACAAGAGAGAGGGAAACGGCTGGAGGACAGTGGCACCCGATGCCAGTGTCGCCAGAGGCAAGACCCAGAACGACGGTACAAATCATAAAGCGAAACCAATCATTGTTAGCAAATATAGTAGTAGAGATAAATAAAACCAAACCAAAATCATTACACCAACGGAAGTTATATTATGAAATAATAAAGGGAAAAATGTTTAATGCAGAATTAATGAAAACGCGAAACAATAAGAGAAACTTCAAGAAGGCATGCTTGAGGAAGGTCATAGGCACGATAGTAACACTGGAAGGAGATAATAGAATGTATGTTAGGACCAAAGTCAATGACGAAGAAGTAGTAGCGCTATTGGATTCAGTAGCATTGAATTTTTAAAGAAGAAACCTAGTAAGCTAGTAAGGGTAAAAGGTAAATCTATTAAAACAGCCAACGGCGGCGAAAAACCCGATAGTAGGTGTAGTAACAATTCTACTTAGGTATCGATTTTTGGAAAGTGTTCGACATACCAATAATCAGCAAGCGGACTGCCAAAAATTACCTTGGGGTGGCAGTGTCTGAATTGACTCCGCAGTCATCAGACTTAGTGATCGCGTCAAAACAGCACGAAATAAGTAGGAAGCAAATAAGCATGCTAGAGAAGGTTGTTAAAGAATTTCCATCGTTTAGTGAGTTAGGTCTAGGCAGCACAACAGTAGAAAGTCATACGATAGAGGTAATGGATGAACATATACCTGTGAAACAGTGGCACTATCCGATTTCTCCGTTTGTTCAGAAATTAATGTACGACGAATTAGACAGAATGCTGAGTTTAGGGGTGATTGAAGAAAACAATAGCAATTGGAACTCTCCGGTAACACTGGTAAGGAAAGAAACCAAAAACAGGCTGTGCTTAGATGCCCGGAAAGTCAAAGAGCGCACAATCAAGGACGCATACCCGTTGCCTCATATTAAAGGAATTTTGAGCAGACTTCAAGATACCAGGTACATTTCTGCAATCGATTTAAAAGATGCGTTCTGGCAGATTCCGCTGGAAAGAAAATCCAGAGAAAAGATAGCGTTTACAGTCCCGGGAAGACTCCCTATATCAATTCACTGTGATGCCATTCGGGTTATGTAATGCGGCGCAACGCATGTGCAGACTCATGGACAAAGTCATTCCAGCAGCGCTTTGAGAATGGGTGTTTGTATATCTAGACGATTTACTGGTGTGCTCAGAAGACTTTGAGGGACACATGCGTCTATTACAGCAAGTGGGTGTCTGAGCAAAGCTAACCTGACAATTAATGTTCAAAAGAGTAAATTTTGTCACATTGAAGTTAGATGTCTAGGGTACATCGTAGGGAATGGGACAATACGAACTGATCCAGCAAAAACAGAAGCGATGAATATTTTTCCTGAGCCAAAAACAGCAAGGCAACTTGGACGCTTTCTTGGAATGACAGGATGGTATAGAAGGTTCATAAGAGATCACGCCACCATTGCAGCACCATTACACGATTGCCTGACTAAAAATAACCTAATTAAATTCTCTCTAACCAACGAATCAAGAATAGCGTTTGAGAGATTGAAAGAAAGTCTTGCGACAGCACCAGTACTTACGAATCCGAGCTTCCAAGAAAGTTTTTATATCCACTGTGACGCTTCTAAAGACGGAGTGGAAGGAGTGTTATTCCTAGTCAATGCTGCTGGAGATAAGCAACCGATAGCATATATGTCGTTTAAACTAAACAAAGCCCAAAAGAATTATAGTGTGACAGAACTGGAATGTTATGCGGCAGTACTCAGTGTAAAAAAATTTAGAGCATATGTTGAAGGAGTTCCATTTACGGTCATAACGGACCATGCGAGTCTCAAATGGTTGATGAACCAGCGTGATTTGCAGGCAGACTAGCGAGATGGAGCTTGAAACTACAGGAATTTGACTTCAATATACACTAAGAACGATGTTTGTTGACGAGATAACACAAGACACTCGCAATCTAGATGCTGATTTGCAGTCACCTTTCTTTGTAACTGATAAATATAAGGCACTCAACGAAATGGTGACCAAAGAACAGCAACGCTTACCTGACCTGTGTACTTCAGAAGGTTATGTGCATAAAAGAACAGATTTTCGAAGTGGCGACCCACTACAAGAGGATAGCACTTGGAAATTATGGGTTCCATCTGAATTGCGATGGTCATTAGCAGAACGAGTACACGTATCACCATCATCTGGATACGGAGGGATGCAAAAGACCTTGGCAAAATTAAAGGTAAAATATTTCTGGCCAGGAATGGTTGGTGACGTTCAAACATTGATAAAAGAATGCGAGATTTGTAATACTTCTAAGGTGTCATATAGAATGAGAAAACCACTCATGGGAATGCAAACGATAACCGAAAAACCATTTCAAAGTCTGTCATGGGACCTTACCCTAGGACTAGCACAGGTAATACGGTGATTTTTGTAGGGCTAGACCACTTTTCAAGACACGTATTTTTCAAACCCATGCGTTCAGCTACAGTCCAGAATATGATAAAGTATCTTGAGGCTGATGTCTTTCACACATTTGGTGTACCAGAATTAATGCATTCCGATAATGGGAAACAATTTATTTCAGAAGCCTTTAAGTCATTCTTGCAAAAATATGGAGTGAAACACATCCGAACTGGATTTTATTCTCCCCAAGCCAATGCTGCCGAACGATTAAATCAGTCAGCAAATACCACAGAATCATTCGCAAAGTAATTTAAAATCATCATCACAAACGCCACAGAGTCATTCGCAAAGTAATTTAAAATCATCATCGCAAACGCCACAGTGTCATTCGCAAAGTAATTTCAAATCATCGTTACAACCAAAGGAACTTGAGCCGCAGCCGCCACCCCATGTTAATCAGCAACAAGCACAACGAGAAGCACCACCAAGAGATAATCACCAGTCTGGTCCATCATCATCTTCGTCATCAACTACATCGCCACAGAGGAATTCTACTACAGTACCGCCAGTATCGAACAATCGTCAAGTACAACCTACGAATTCATTAGACCCATTAGATATCAATGTTTCAGATAGTAAACTTAATACGGGACTACCAAGTCAAGAAACTCAAGCAAAGGATAAAGTCAAGCGCGACAGTCAACAAGAACCATGGTCACCACAAGAGGAATGGAACGACATTCAACCAAGCACAAAAGGAAACAAACCAGAAATTCTCGTAAGACGTCTAGGCACATTAAAACGAAAGGATGACCATCATCATGTCAAAAACCAAGATGATTACTACAAAATTTTCAAGAGTCCAAAGATTAGAAAGAGAAATCGAGCCTCATTCTGAGAGGAATATTAATCACACAGGTAATAGTATGTATCATATGGAATATAACCAGGAAAACAGTACACGTCAACGAAATTAAACAATATCATGGAAAGGAATAATATAGCAGAAATTACGCACGTTATTAAATCCTTAATGAAATAAAATACATGAGAGTTAGTCTTCTTTTCACTCTCTGAAGAAGGAGGGAAATGTAACGACATAAATTTTTACAATAAATTTTTGTGCTACATATTAGCTAGAAGAAGAAAAAATAAAGTCTGTTCGTAAACTAACTACCACCGCTACACACCATATAGAGAAAATAACTCTCTATATGGTGTAAAATGTTTATTTAAAATATCATGGACATTACCTGTGATCCTCGATTCCAACGTGCCGCGGGCATCGATACATGTGCAAAATCTAAAAATATACGAAAAAATTTAATTTGTTTGTTACAAATTTTATGAATGAAAACAAAAAAAACTTGTAAAGAAATTCTAAACACAACAACACTGAACAATTATTACCGAAAACACGTTTAATTATTAAACAAATATCTATTTAAAATATATATAAATAAAATAATACACAAAATAATTTAACACTCATGCTTGTACGATTTTATTTTTATACACGTAAACAAAACAAACTCCGGCAGCAACTAAGCACATCAACACTAGTTTTTTTTGTATTATTTCTAATTTTTATTTCTTTTCTTTTCACATTTAGATTTGAATAATATTAAATTCACAAAATATATATGTATATTTCATACCTTGTTTTGAATTATTAATACACTTTATTTTTAATAATAAAATATAAATTAAAGAGAAAAAAAAACACACACGAAATAAAAAAACACTACGCGTAGTAAATACTCAAAGTCGCGGCGAAGTAAAAGAAGAGGAAAACAAGCAAACACGAAAAGACACAAGCAGTACACAGCAGAACACAAAAAATTCAACTTCACGGCGAAGTGAACTACAGCAAGTAATACCGGTGCGCTACACCAAAAAGCTCCGGTATGCTCGATATAAAAGGAGGAACATTTCATGTAATAGGGGACTTGGTTTTTGACAAGTAAGGGAACAAGTACTCTGGCTCATTGAGCCTTCTGGTAAATTTTACCAAAGACTTGAAATTTTACTTATCCAAGACAAGTACACTGGCCTATTGGTTACCTGGCACATTTTGACAAAAACCTGGCTCCTTCAGCCAAACGTAGTCTTATGTATATTATTTTTAAACCTGGCTCATTCGGCCAAATGATTTCTTTTACAGTACAAGGTATTCATTGTTTTTTTTATAACAACAGAGGAGAGGACCTAGAACGTCACACTGTCCTGCCAGAAATCTTTTAACGAGTTACACACTGGGGAATAATAATTTCTGTCGTCAACGGCTATCCATACATATTTTTTTTTAATTTAGAAAAAAAAAACAAAAGAATGCTTTAAGTGAATAATAACTTATTATATGCTGAATTTGTTTAATTATACTTTGTTAATAATAAGTCTTTTTTTTTATGAAATAAATAAAAATATATAATTTATATATATATAAATAACGTTCTTTCTTCTAAAACAACGTCTCAGCGAAACTATAAATAAATTGTCTCGGCTCTGGACGACGGCTGAGGATACCCCAGCAAAAACTAAAAATTTTTGAACGTCACCCAAAGTGTCGTTACAATACATAGCCTGACGTTCAAACTGAGAAAGAAAATTCCTGAAGTGGAGTTGGCGACAATTATAAAAAATAACGTTAAGCCAGGAATAGCTAGTCTACTATTCGCAGAGAAAACAAGCTCCGAGGTAGGCACATTAGTGAAATCGTAAATGAAGAAGTAGATAAGGCTGAAGTAGACAAACATTCACAATGGGATTTAGAAGACTTCAGTTCTCCACAGAACAGACAAGGCGAAAATTAACAGCGTGGGCAGTTACAACAGAGAAATAAGGGGCAAAACACGTTTGGAGGTAGAATTGAAACCCGTTACCACGAGACAACGATCACGAGTAACCATAATGCAGGTAGCATGTGTCCATCTCCATTCCACTTAAATTTCTGTTATTCTTGTGGAATGCCATGTGATTTTTACATTATAAATGATAATATGGAACAAGGTCAATGCTTGTTCCAAAATTTAAGTTAGCAGCATTTACAATGCTGCTGGAGATAAGCAACCGATAGCATATATTTCGTTTAAACTAAACAAAGCCCAAAAGAATTATAGTGTGACAGAACTGGAATGTTATGCGGCAGTACTCAGTGTAAACAAATTTAGAGCATATGTTGAAGGAGTTCCATTTACGGTCATAACGGACCATGCGAGTCTCAAATGGTTGATGAACCAGCGTGATTTGCAGGCAGACTAGCGAGATGGAGCTTGAAACTACAGGAATTTGACTTCAATATA
>NW_024034035.1:0-6547 GCF_002237135.1 Teleopsis dalmanni | reverse complement strand
AGCCACAAATGCCTGCAAAAGACTTCGATGCATTTGTGAATATGCTTCAAAAGTTGTTTTTGTCAATATCTTTATTGTTTGCTACTCGATTTTGATAATTCTTGCATCAATTTATATTAGAAAAATATAAGCAATTCAAGAAAATACCGTCCAACATTGTACTACTCTTATTTTTTTTTAATATATATTGAAAAATGTTTGATATGGCGGTATATGTTATGCAGCTTACAGAGGAAAATTTTTGTTTTTTATATGTAATATATATTTGATTATTTTAGAAAATCTATCTACTCATTTTTAATGATTTATATACCAAAATATTCTAGAATATGTGTATTTTTCAAAAAAGTACCTTGCAACATTGTACCTATTCGTTAAATTTATATTTAAATTTATATTTAAATAAATATTATTAGTATCCACGAACAGAGAATATAACAGCCACAAATGCCTGCAAAAGACTTCGATGCATTTGTGAATATGCTTCAAAAGTTGTTTTTGTCAATATCTTTATTGTTTGCTACTCGATTTTGATAATTCTTGCATCAATTCATATTAGAAAAATATAAACAATTCAAAAAAATACCGTGCAACATTGTACTACTCTTATTTTTTTTGAATATATATTGAAAAATGTTTGAAATGGCGGTATATGTTATGCAGCTTACAGAAGAAAATTTTTGTTTTTTATATGTAATATATATTTGATTATTTTAGAAAATCTATCTACTCATTTTTAATGATTTATATACCAAAATATTCTAGAATATGTGTATTTTTCAAAAAAGTACCTTGCAACATTGTACCTATTCGTTAAATTTATAATTAATAGAATATTATTAGTATCCCCTAACAGAGAATATAACAGCCACAAATGCCTGCAAAAGACTTCGATGCATTTGTGAATATGCTTCAAAAGTTGTTTTTGTCAATATCTTTATTGTTTGCTACTCGATTTTGATAATTCTTACATCAATTCATATTAGAAAAATATAAGCAATTCAAGAAAATACCGTCCAACATTGTACTACTCTTATTTTTTTTTAATATATATTGAAAAATGTTTGATATGGTGGTATATCTTATGCAGCTTACAGAAGAAAATTTTTGTTTTTTATATGTAATATATATTTGATTATTTTAGAAAATCTATCTACTCATTTTTAATGATTTTTATACCAAAATATTCTAGAATATGTGTATTTTTCAAAAAAGTACCGTGCAACATTGTACCAGTTCGTAAAATTTATAATTAGTAGAATATTTTTAGTATCCCCTAACAGAGAATATAACAGCCAACAAATGCCTGCAAAAGACTTCGATGCATTTGTGAATATGCTTCAAAAGTTGTTTTTGTCAATATCTTTATTGTTTGCTACTCGATTTTGATAATTCTTGCATCAATTCATATTAGAAAAATATAAACAATTCAAAAAAATACCGTCCAGCATTGTACTACTCTTATTTTTTTTTAATATATATTGAAAAATGTTTGATATGGCGGTATATGTTATGCAGCTTACAGAAGAAAATGTTTGTTTTTTATATGTAATATATATTTGATTATTTTAGAAAATCTATCTACTCATTTTTAATGATTTATACACCAAAATATTCTAGAATCTGTGTATTTTTCAAAAAAGTACCGTGCAATATTGTACCAGTTCGTAAAATTTATAATTAATAGAATATTATTAGTATCCACGAACAGAGAATATAACAGCCACAAATGCCTGCAAAAGACTTCGATGCATTTGTGAATATGCTTCAAAAGTTGTTTTTATCAATATCTTTATTGTTTGCTACTCGATTTTGATAATTCTTGCATCAATTCATATTAGAAAAATATAAACAATTCAAGAAAATACCGTCCAACATTGTACTACTCTTATTTTTTTTTAATATATATTGAAAAATGTTTGATATGGCGGTATATCTTATGCAGCTTACAGAAGAAAATTTTTGTTTTTTATATGTAATATATATTTGATTATTTTAGAAAATCTATCTACTCATTTTTAATGATTTATATACCAAAATATTCTAGAATATGTGTATTTTTCAAAAAAGTACCGTGCAACATTGTACCAGTTCGTAAAATTTATAATTAATAGAATATTTTTAGTATCCCCTAACAGAGAATATAACAGCCACAAATGCCTGCAAAAGACTTCGATGCATTTGTGAATATGCTTCAAAAGTTGTTTTTGTCAATATCTTTATTGTTTGCTACTCGATTTTGATAATTCTTGCATGAATTCATATTAGAAAAATATAAACAATTCAAAAAAATACCGTGCAACATTGTACTACTCTTATTTTTTTTTAATATATATTGAAAAATGTTTGATATGGCGGTATATGTTATGCAGCTTACAGAAGAAAATGTTTGTTTTTTATATGTAATATATATTTGGTCATTTTAGAAAATCTATCTTCTCATTTTTAATGATTTATATACCAAAATATTCTAGAATATGTGTATTTTTCAAAAAAGTACCTTGCAACATTGTACCTATTCGTTAAATTTATATTTAAATTTATATTTAAATAAATGTTATTAGTATCCACGAACAGAGAATATAACAGCCACAAATGCCTGCAAAAGACTTCGATGCATTTGTGAATATGCTTCAAAAGTTGTTTTTGTCAATATCTTTATTGTTGCTACTCGATTTTGATAATTCTTACATCAATTCATATTAGAAAAATATAAACAATTCAAGAAAATACCGTCCAACATTGTACTACTCTTATTTTTTTTTAATATATATTGAAAAATGTTTGATATGGCGGTATATGTTATGCAGCTTACAGAGGAAAATTTTTGTTTTTTATATGTAATATATATTTGATTATTTTAGAAAATCTATCTACTCATTTTTAATGATTTATATACCAAAATATTCTAGAATATGTGTATTTTTCAAAAAAGTACCGTGCAACATTGTACCAGTTCGTAAAATTTATAATTAATAGAATATTTTTAGTATCCCCTAACAGAGAATATAACAGCCACAAATGCCTGCAAAAGACTTCGATGCATTTGTGAATATGCTTCAAAAGTTGTTTTTGTCAATATCTTTATTGTTTGCTACTCGATTTTGATAATTCTTGCATCAATTCATATTAGAAAAATATAAACAATTCAAAAAAATACCGTCCAGCATTGTACTACTCTTATTTTTTTTTAATATATATTGAAAAATGTTTGATATGGCGGTATATGTTATGCAGCTTACAGAAGAAAATGTTTGTTTTTTATATGTAATATATATTTGATTATTTTAGAAAATCTATCTACTCATTTTTAATGATTTATACACCAAAATATTCTAGAATCTGTGTATTTTTCAAAAAAGTACCGTGCAATATTGTACCAGTTCGTAAAATTTATAATTAATAGAATATTATTAGTATCCACGAACAGAGAATATAACAGCCACAAATGCCTGCAAAAGACTTCGATGCATTTGTGAATATGCTTCAAAAGTTGTTTTTATCAATATCTTTATTGTTTGCTACTCGATTTTGATAATTCTTGCATCAATTCATATTAGAAAAATATAAACAATTCAAGAAAATACCGTCCAACATTGTACTACTCTTATTTTTTTTTAATATATATTGAAAAATGTTTGATATGGCGGTATATCTTATGCAGCTTACAGAAGAAAATTTTTGTTTTTTATATGTAATATATATTTGATTATTTTAGAAAATCTATCTACTCATTTTTAATGATTTATATACCAAAATATTCTAGAATATGTGTATTTTTCAAAAAAGTACCGTGCAACATTGTACCAGTTCGTAAAATTTATAATTAATAGAATATTTTTAGTATCCCCTAACAGAGAATATAACAGCCACAAATGCCTGCAAAAGACTTCGATGCATTTGTGAATATGCTTCAAAAGTTGTTTTTGTCAATATCTTTATTGTTTGCTACTCGATTTTGATAATTCTTGCATCAATTCATATTAGAAAAATATAAACAATTCAAAAAAATCCCGTCCAACATTGTACTACTCTTATTTTTTTTTAATATATATTGAAAAATGTTTGATATGGCGGTATATGTTATGCAGCTTACAGAGGAAAATTTTTGTTTTTTATATGTAATATATATTTGATTATTTTAGAAAATCTATCTACTCATTTTTAATGATTTATATACCAAAATATTCTAGAATATGTGTATTTTTCAAAAAAGTACCTTGCAACATTGTATCTATTCGTTAAATTTATATTTAAATTTATATTTAAATAAATATTATTAGTATCCACGAACAGAGAATATAACAGCCACAAATGCCTGCAAAAGACTTCGATGCATTTGTGAATATGCTTCAAAAGTTGTTTTTGTCAATATCTTTATTGTTTGCTACTCGATTTTGATAATTCTTGCATCAATTCATATTAGAAAAATATAAACAATTCAAAAAAATACCGTGCAACATTGTACTACTCTTATTTTTTTTGAATATATATTGAAAAATGTTTGAAATGGCGGTATATGTTATGCAGATTACAGAGGAAAATTTTTGTTTTTTATATGTAATATATATTTGATTATTTTAGAAAATCTATCTACTCATTTTTAATGATTTATATAACAAAATATTCTAGAATATGTGTATTTTTCAAAAAAGTACCTTGCAACATTGTACCTATTCGTTAAATTTATACTTAAATTTTTATTTAAATAAATATTATTAGTATCCACTAACAGAGAATATAACAGCCACAAATGCCTGCAAAAGACTTCGATGCATTTGTGAATATGCTTCAAAAGTTGTTTTTGTCAATATCTTTATTGTTTGCTACTCGATTTTGATAATTCTTGCATCAATTCATATTAGAAAAATATAAACAATTCAAAAAAATACCGTCCAACATTGTACTACTCTTATTTTTTTTAATATATATTGAAAAATGTTTGATATGGCGGTATATGTTATGCAGCTTACAGAGGAAAATTTTTGTTTTTTATATGTAATATATATTTGATTATTTTAGAAAATCTATCTACTCATTTTTAATGATTTATATACCAAAATATTCTAGAATATGTGTATTTTTCAAAAAAGTACCTTGCAACATTGTACCTATTCGTTAAATTTATACTTAAATTTATATTTAAATAAATATTATTAGTATCCACTAACAGAGAATATAACAGCCACAAATGCCTGCAAAAGACTTCGATGCATTTGTGAATATGCTTCAAAAGTTGTTTTTGTCAATATCTTTATTGTTTGCTACTTCGATTTAATGATAATTCCTTACATCAATTCACTATTAGAAAAATATAAAAACAATTCAAGAATACCGTCCAACATGTACACTCTTATTTTATTTGAATAATATATGAGGAAATGTTTGATTGGCGGTATTGTTATGCACTACAGAGGAAAATTTGTTTTTATAGTAATAAATTTGATTATTATAAGAAATTACTACTCTATTTTTAAATGATTTTATAGTCCAAATATTCTAGATTGTTGCTATTTTGGTCTCAAAAAAGTACCTTGCAAATTGTATCTATTCGTAAATTTAATACTTAAATTTAATATTTAAATAAATATTATTAGTATCCACGAACAGAGAATATAACAGCCACAAATGCCTGCAAAAGACTTCGATGCATTTGTGAATATGCTTCAAAAGTTGTTTTTGTCAATATCTTTATTGTTTGCTACTCGATTTTGATAATTCTTGCATCAATTCATATTAGAAAAATATAAGCAATTCAAGAAAATACCGTCCAACATTGTACTACTCTTATTTTTTTTTAATATATATTGAAAAATGTTTGATATGGCGGTATATGTTAATCAGCTTACAGAAGAAAATTTTTGTTTTTTATATGTAATATATATTTGATTATTTTAGAAAATCTATCTACTCATTTTTAATGATTTATATACCAAAATATTCTAGAATATGTGTATTTTTCAAAAAAGTACCTTGCAACATTGGACCTATTCGTTAAATTTATATTTAAATTTATATTTAAATAAATATTATTAGTATCCACGAACAGAGAATATAACAGCCACAAATGCCTGCAAAAGACTTCGATGCATTTGTGAATATGCTTCAAAAGTTGTTTTTGTCAATATCTTTATTGTTTGCTACTCGATTTTGATAATTCTTGCATCAATTCATATTAGAAAAATATAAACAATTCAAAAAAATACCGTGCAACATTGTACTACTCTTATTTTTTTTGAATATATATTGAAAAATGTTTGAAATGGCGGTATATGTTATGCAGCTTACAGAAGAAAATTTTTGTTTTTTATATGTAATATATATTTGATTATTTTAGAAAATCTATATACTCATTTTTAATGATTTATATACCAAAATATTCTAGAATATGTGTATTTTTCAAAAAAGTACCTTGCAACATTGTACCTATTCGTTAAATTTATAATTAATAGAATATTATTAGTATCCCCTAACAGAGAATATAACAGCCACAAATGCCTGCAAAAGACTTCGATGCATTTGTGAATATGCTTCAAAAGTTGTTTTT
>NW_024034034.1:0-6548 GCF_002237135.1 Teleopsis dalmanni | reverse complement strand
TTAAATTTAATATTGTATAAAAAAATATTCACTTGATCAAATTTGACACTCAATTTAACATAAAATTCACACATTTTCTTTATGGATTTGTTTTATTGATTTAAATTTCATAATAATAAATAATCTAATAAGGGCCCTCGTAAAGTTGTTCTAAGGGTGTCGGAACGCGATCGATGCGTAGGAATACATACTTGCTCTCTGACAGCTCGCTGGGTACTAAGACTGGTTGTTGACCGTGTCGCAGTCCAGGTTGAGTTCGTACATTACCTAAGTTTCTGCACAGTAACTTTACGAAGTCTGTTTCGCTTGGTTTGATTTTGACTTCTGTCAGCAACTGTACCGGGACTCTGAGAGGGTTGCCGTACTACAACAACAATGGGCTTGGCTGCTTCAGTTGACACTGTGTCTTGAAGTCCACTTAAAGCATGCTACCGAATATCATCAATTTTTTGCTGAAATAAAATATGCCGAGCAATGACTCGTGAAGCGTGATGACATTTTAAATAGCAAATATTCTCAATCGGATTTTGGTCTTGATCAAGGTGAAGCTTTATTACGTGGTATGCAGGATTTACGTGAAGAATTGAATGCTTTTAGTGAAACTGTTGCTAATTTGACCCATCGGGCTCAAACAATTGTTCCAATATATAAAAGACGACAACCGGTAAATAATCAATGCTCTGTACAAGCAATATGTGCTTATAAGCAGCAAGGTCAACTACAAATTGAAAAGGGAGAAACTTGTATCTTGCTCGATAACTCTAGTTGAGTTAAATGGAGAATTCGTAATTCAATAGGACAAGAGGGTTCAATTCCTAGTGCTTGCTTATTAATGCCTCCTCCTGACCAAGAGGCAATTGATGCTGCTGAACGACTTAAACGGTTATTCGATCGTTTTGTGAGCTTATGGCAAAAAAAACATTTACGTCTACGTCAAAATATGATTTTTGCTACAATTCGTGTTGTCAAAGGATGGGACTTTGACCAATTTCTTGCAATGGGTCCAGAACAGCGTACAGCGATACGGCATGCACTCAATGATGACGCAGATAAACTTTTAAGTGAGGGTGATCCAAATGATCCACAATTAAGACGTTTACGCCGTGAAATGGATGAAGTAAATCGTTTATTTGACGAATTTGAAAAACGCGCTAGAGCTGAAGGTAAATTAATTTAATTAAATTAGTTTATTTTTATTTTTTTCGTAGGCGGGGTATATTCACCAATTATAAAAACATTTTATCAAATAACTGTCATACGAACTTAATTTCAATTAAATTTAAGTGTAAATTTTTTACTTGATGTTAGATTGAATACATAAATTTGTTTAGTACGAAAATAGTATTCTCTTCAATAGTGTCTTATTAAAACTATTTCTGTATCGTTTGTGATGAAGAAATTATTTGCCAGCCGTAGAACTCGTGGTACTAAATAAATAATTTTAGCTTAAATTTAATTTTACAGATTTAAAACGTATTCAAATATTTTATTATACTTTTTAGAGGAAAGCAAACAAGTTAGCCGAATCTTCACAGAAGAATGCATTGCAATCAAAGGAAAACTTGAGGACATATTAATCTCAATTCTCGCTTTGGAAATTTACTTTGCTTCATTTCAAGAAGCGCCAAACGAAAATGGATGTGTGTATGCGAGAGTTGTCTGACTACGAGAGAAGGAACAGAGAAAGAGAAAGGGCGAAAAACAATATATTCGCTAATAAATTAATTTATAAAAAATTTGTAATTTATATTACAAATTTTTTTTTAAACAATTATAATAAACTAAATATATATAAGCTTATAATATATATTTGCCCCTTAACAAATATATAACAAAAAATATTTTATGCAAATAAATTTTGCGCGGCAGTTTTTTGCACTTGTCATTTTACTCTTATTCGTATGTGAATTTGATCAAAAATCACTTGCTCTGCTCTCTCACTGCAAGCAAACGGTTCAGTTTCTGTTATTCCTTCTTTCTCTATTTAACAACTTTTTTATATAGTTTTTCGATTTTCGTTTTTGCTGTTGTTTGTTTGCACAGAATAGAACATAAATATTTTAGGCGGCCACCGTCTTGGAAGTCAAGTTATTTGTTTTTGAGGCCGTGCACTACACACTACACACATATGGTGTGTTTGTTAGTTTGTTTAATTTGTTGTGCAAGCGATGTTTGCAAATTTTCTTTTTATCTTCCCTTTCTGTTAGCAGAAGTAGCCAATTTCCTCAAAGAATTACTATTTTGAATCTTAAATTATTATTTGTTAATTTCAGAGCTACCTCAAACAAAATAAATCAAAACTTATATGCTTTGTTAACTAAAAGCCTGCAGTAAATTATTGAAATCCAATGCATTTAAAAATGTACGCATGTACATGTAAATGAACTGCATGTAAAACAAAATTTTTGAACGTGCAGCCAAAAATTGCGACATCAGAAGCACATTAGCCTATACGATATCTAGATATACTATAAAATATTATTATATATTTACATAGCTTCCTTAGCAAAAAAAAAAAAAAATTGATTTTAGAATGACTTTAAAAACTTTATCTAAAGTACATACATATATATTTGATGCATGAATCAAACCTTTTTAGTGGTTCATTGAATTCTTTTTTTATAATAAAATTATTTGCGAATTAATTTAAGGATTAAGTTTGCAGAAAAAAAGATTTTTTTTTTCTTAATAAATTAATAATAGTAAATAATTACACAAATTTACCGGCTAAAAAATTCTTTTATGAGTTCATTTAATTTTTATTTCGACGAAATTCATCGGAATACTCTAGAAATTCATTTAAATCAGTGTCAAAAATGTCTTTAAAATAATTATTTTCTATATATGAAAGTTATTTTCTATGTAAATTGCTATAATTTTTAATTTTATTAAATTATTACATTAGTTTTGCTGATATAATTAATATATAATATATTTTTGAGTTAATTGAATTTTATTAAGTAAAAATTCATTTTCCTGCTTTGCGGGTTTTACTATTTACGTATATTAATAAACTGCAATTAAAAATGATTTAATTCATAAAATTGTAAAAAAATTTAAAAAAAATTATTTAAATAATTTAAATAATTTAAATAATTTAAATAATTTAAATAATTTATATTTATACATGTTATATAAAATTTAAATATTTAAAAAAACTAATAAGCCGAAAAATATATCAATTAAAGTGCATTTCCACAATCCACATTCATTGTGCAGTTTTATAAACTGTAAAACTTCTGCATAACATTTTATTTGTTATTCGAAAGAGAAGGAACGCATATAAATCATACAGTTACTATACTAAACAATTGGTGAGAAGAGCATTGTGGATTGTATTGCATACAAGTCTGCTAATACAATCCAAACAAACTGATTTATATACACGACTTCTCAGTGTTTCAGTTTTATTACGTTTACAGCGTTTGAACAATACGGTCGCGATCTGTAGTGTACGGAAAAATTTTCAGCGAAAATTGAAAATTGTGTGTGAATATTTAAAAATAAATAGTTAAAACATAAATAAATTTGAGTTTATTTAACAATAATTATTGTTTTTATATTCCAAAATAAAATTAAAATTTTGTGATTTTATTATATATAACAATTTGCCGCTAATAAAACTTGCAGCTGACAAACTCTTTTTTCGGTATGTTCAGTGTATAAAACTGCTAGAAACGTACAGAAAATAACAAAATTCATACAATTAAAGTTTGTTTCTATAACATTCGAACATTAAAAGTAATATTTGGAGTATAAATATACAAGTTTAATTTGTTTATTAATAAATAAAAATTAATATTAAAATTTTCATTTATATATTTTTCGAATGTGAGAATGCAAGTTAAACAGCAATTTTTTTTTTATTTTCTCATACATGCTTCTGCTGCATGTATGTACATATGTATGTACATATTCTTGCGCATATGTGCCAGTGAGACAAAAAAGTGACCATACAATTTGTGAAATTTGTTTAAAGGCATAAAGCCAAAAACATATGAAAAATAATATTGTTGTATTAAGAAAAAGCAAAAAATATAAAAAATAAAAGCAAGTAAAGGAGAAACAAGTAAACATCTGCTACAAATTTTGCCTGGTTGATTCCATGTCGTCATCGTCGTTAAAGTGTTTAACAAGACGTTTCGGTAAATTTTTAACTTTCCTAAGTTTATTAAAAACAGAATTTAAAAAAAATTTAATAAATAAGTAAATGCAAAAAATATTTAAAAGAAATAAACTCAAGTAAAATAGCTAAAGAAAGTTTGACGTCTTGTCTTTCGTTCGTACGTTCGATTATATATTGTCGGTTTTTCATATTGTTTTTTTATGAGGTTTTAACTGTTCCTCGCTTTTGTTGTCTTCTTCGTAAATCGTCAGCGCTATTACGTCTTCTTCGTCTCAACTTGAGTGAATTTTTGCTGAAGCTGCTGGCTGGAGCCAAATTACTTTCTGCAACTTTTAGATAAGGTACGCGTAATATAAAACAAAACTTAGTTTTGATTATTAAATATAATTTAATTTTTTGTCGTCGCTTTTAAATTTATTTTTTTTGTAGCTAATATTTTTAAATGTTTTTTTTTTGTTTTTTTTTGTCTTCTATAAATTTACTTTCCGAAACTTTACTTTTCCGTGATTTTTCTCTGTATGCATATGTATCATATATATGTGTGTTTCTACGTATGTATTTATCTTATACTGTAGAAAATATATTTTCTTGCTTAATTTTTATTCATTCTACTATTTGTTCTCTCATAAACATACACAAACATAATTTGATGGATTTCATCATAAATGCAATGTTGTCACATTTCTCAAAATACTTATATATGTGCAGAATGTTTAAAGAGCATATTACATTTAAAAAAAGTTTTTAGTTTTATTAAACCAAATCATTAACATCTATTAAAAGTTTCTTTTGTTTACATTTGCACACGTGCGTAAAAGCTTTAGTAATTATTTTTTTTTATTATCTATTTTGTATAACATTAGTTTTTGTTTAGTGTTTTTTTTTATTCTGATCACAATAAAAATTTTTCATTACTATGAAAAAAAATACGAAACATACAAATTAAATAAAAACATTCTCTTAATTCAATATGTCTAAATAATAATAATTCATTAAACAGAATAATATAACAATTTTGCATCATTTGCATAAGGATAAGGAATTATTTGAAAATAATTTCTGTTGTACGAATACGAGAACGAGTACGCGTAATTACCGTACATTGTCTATAAAGTTTTGTTGTAACATTGAAAAAATATTGTAAATTTTTTGCATTGCTATTTACGGTTATTCACGATTTAAAAAATTTTTGTTACATTTACCATATTGAGTGGTGCTCGTGTCGGTTATCTTCATTTCTTGAACTTCGAATTTATTACTACATTTTTGGTTTATCATAACCAAACGTAACTGTAAATAAAGAAATTTAACATGAATCGGACTAGAAGAAAAATTGAACGCCCAAAGAATCCCTACTCAACCGGTAATATATTTTCGAGATGGAGTTTCTGGTGGATGAGAAAAATATTTCATAAGGGTTTGCAAGGACCACTTGAAGAGGAAGAGTTATATCAGCACCGTAAAGACTTAGATAGTGAACGAGTAACTACAAAGTTTTCGTAAAAACAAGACGGTGCAATAATCCGTTCGCGTAGTTTAACTGCTGTGTATTTTATTTTAGAAGATTTAGTGTTTTCAGCAGAGATCGTAGGCAAACGTATTCGTGCCAAATTGGATGGCACCCAAATTATATATAAAGGTGCATTTGGATAAGAATCTACAAACGACCATTGAGCACAAAGTAAGTGTTAAATAACACTTATTTCATTAAATCTTTTTTTGCGCTTGTGTTTTTTGCTGTTTAAAATTAGTGGTCCAATGTTTCGTTTACGCTTCATTGCTCAAACTGAATTGTAGCTTATTCATATATTGGTAACATTCATCAAATTTAATGAGTGTAGCAATTAACTTGCAGCAATTAATTCAATATGTCTTAATAATAATAATTCATTAAACAGAATAATATAACAATTTTGCATGATTTGCATAAGGATAAGGAATTATTTGAAAATAATTTCTGTTGTACGAATACGAGAACGAGTACGCATAATTACCGTACATTGTCTATAAAGTTTTGTTGTAACATTGAAAAAATATTGTAAATTTTTTGCATTGCTATTTACTGTTATTCACGATTTAAAAAATTTTTGTTGCATTCACCATATTGAGTGGTGCTCGTGTCGGTTATCTTCATTTCTTGAACTTCGAATTTATTACTACATTTTTGGTTTATCATAACCAAACGTAACTGTAAATAAAGAAATTTAACATGAATCGGACTAGAAGAAAAATTGAACGCCCAAAGAATCCCTACTCAACCGGTAATATATTTTCGAGATGGAGTTTCTGGTGGATGAGAAAAATATTTCATAAGGGTTTGCAAGGACCACTTGAAGAGGAAGAGTTATATCAGCACTGTAAAGACTTAGATAGTGAACGAGTAACTACAAAGTTTTCGTAAAAACAAGACGGTGCAATAATC
>NW_024034033.1:0-6554 GCF_002237135.1 Teleopsis dalmanni | reverse complement strand
GGTATGGATGGAATCGGCAAAACTAATGTAGTCGAAATGAAAATTGAGTTAACGACCAACGAGGTGATCGCACAAGTCCCGTATAGAGTTCCGGAACCGAAAAAAGAAATCGTTGCGAAGAAAATTCAAGAGTTGCTCGACAATGACTTTATAGCTCCGTCTGAATCAAGTTATGCGAGTCCAATGTTGCTTGTGAAGAAAAAGAATGGCGAACATCGATTTTGCGAGGACTACCGTCGGATTAATCAATTCACTCGAAAAGAATGCTACCCAATGCCCAATATCGAAGAAAGTTTACAAGAAGCAACGAAGTATCGAATCTATGTACATATCGTTAGATCTTAACTGTGGTTATTATCAAATTCCTATCGAACGTAACAGTCGTAAATATACTGCAGTTGTGGTTTCTGATGGTCTGTATGAGTTTAAACGGATGCCGTTCGGGCTGAAGAACGCACCAGTCCTGTTTCTACAATTGATGGCGAAAATTAAGACGCGCTTGGAATCCAGTGATATGATTCACTACATGAACGATATGCTTGTCGGCGGCAACGATGAAGAAGAACTTCTCGGAGTTTCCAACGAATTTTAGGTGTAATAAAAGAATTTAATTCAACATTGAATTTAAAAAAATGCGAATTTCTGAAAGATACTATCCAATTATTGGGACATCAGTTGGGACCCAACGGGATAACGCCGGGTGAAATCAAAATCGAAGCCATCCGAAATTTCAACATGCCTACAACGCAAGCAGAGGTGCGGCGCTATTTAGGGTTAACGGGATATTTCCGTAAGTTTATACCAGGCTACGCAATTATATCCGAACCGTTGCGACAATTACTTAAGAAAAACGCCGTCTTTAAATGGACAGATCAATAAACAAACTCCTTTGTGAGTCTAAATGAAGCACTAACAACCGGACCAGTTATAATGGGCTATCGAGTAGAAGCTGACCATCAAGTGCATACAGACGCGAGTGCAAGCAACGAATGGCGCACGTCGACGCACTAAGTCGTATGCCTAACGAAGACTGTTGCGATCTTGAGGAAGCGACTTTGCGAGTCTGGAAGGCGGAAATAACTGAGGCAGATTGGCCTTACAGTATGCAATTACAAGATAGCAAACTTCAACAAGTCGTAATGAAAATTGAGGAGAAGGATTCAGACATTATTAACGACTATAGAATAATTAACGGACGACTGTACAAACGGTATAAAAACCAACAGCTCTTCGTGATACCAAAGGCTTTGTGATGGAAGGTGACACATGATGCACATGTTAAAACAGGATACTTAAGCGTTGACCGAACGATTGAATACTTACTACGGTCTATGTGGTTCGCTCGAATGGGAAACTTTGTCAAATCTTTTGTGAAAGCGTGCATTGATTGCGCCTTCACTAAGCGTTGAGAAGGTAAAAAGGAAGGTGAGTTACATTGCGACAAAATGGAGCCTATTCCGTTCAAAACAATACACATTGACCACCTGGTTATTGTGGACAGTTTCACAAAATTTGTCATCGTTAGACCAGTGAAAAGTACGAACACTAAACAAGTCATCGCCATTCTGAATGAAGTTACCAGTTACGTTGGAACCCCTGAAAATATAATAAGTGATCGTGGTACCGCCTTTACGTCAAAAGAATTTGAAAGATACTGTAACGATCAACAAATCAAACACATACGCAACGCAGTGCGTACGCCACGAGCCAATGGCCAAGTCGAACGATTTAATCGCACCGTTTCATCCATGCTGCAACCATCAACACAAGATGACCGAACCTGGGACGAGCAACTACGAAGCATTCAATGTACATTGAACTCACTGATTAGCCAAACGACGGGAAAATCTCCAAACGAATTGCTTTTTGGATTCAAGCCACGCGACATATTAGGTAACAAGCTGATCCAAATTCTCCAAGATGAAGACGATACTATTCCCATCATCCAAGAAGAACTCTACCGCCGACGATTACTTGTTGCTAATAACACCGATAGTAAACGGGTAAACGCGAAAAAGCGTTTTGACGATAAACACAGGAAACCAACGAAATATGAGCAAGGTGATTTAGTTCTAGCAGAACGAGAGTAACGGAAGTTCGTTGAATAGCGTCAGTTGGATAGCGTCGTGATTAAATATTTTGTTCAGTTAAATAAAGTATATTAAAGTTATGTTATTAAATATTTTGTTCAGTTAAATAAAGTAAATTAAAGTTATTTAAATAAAGTCTACTAAAGTTATGTACTTAACTCAAAAACCACATTTAAAGTTCAGAAGTGGGATTGAATCAATGCCCTAAAGGGGAGTAATTAAAACGTAAGTTTAAATATTTGGCGCAGAAAAATAAAAAAAAAACGAACGCAGATATATACGTAATGATGGTGACCATCGAGTCACTGACGAAGGAACAGTTGAAGGACTTCTTACAACAGCAAGAGTTATTAACTACAGGCAATAAGGCGGAATTAGTTGCACGATTAACTGAACACGTGAAGTCAAGCGGCGTAGTTTTGCAATTTACAAACGATAATGAGGAATTGTGGGGTGAAAACGAAGAATTGAGAAAACAAATTAGCGAACTGCGGCAAATGGTTCAACAAGTAGCCATTAACCAGAATAACGTTAAAAACAATCAAAACAGTACTTCAGAAATGCCTAGTAAGGACCGTAACGCGCACTCTATACGAGAAATCGCAGAAGTCTTGCCCAAATTCGACCCAACGAATGAAGATTCTATTACGGCTACGCAATTTGTCGAACGTGTTGAAGCTGTTATGTCTGTATATGCGTGGCCCGAAAAAAGTGTGCTTCTTGCAGTGTATAGCCGTTTGAAGGGTGTGGCGCGCATGTGGGTGGCCGCATCACCAAGAATGCATTATACTTGGAAGGAGTTCTCAAATGAGCTTGTCACCGAGTTCGGTTGCGAATACGATGAAGCGGATATACATTACAATATGTCGCGCGTTGCTCGAAGGCAAAACGAAACAATAACTGAGTTCATTTTTCGTGTTTCTGCGCTATGACGACGTCATAATCTTAGTGAGATGGCTATCACGAAATACGCCCGAGAAGGATTAAAACATCGAGAACTACAAATGGCGATTGCTCCACAAAAATTCGTATCCGTTAAAGAAATGCGTGAAGCATGCGAGAACTTTTTACAAAATTGTATTAAGATAAACGAAAAGCCTTTTCATAATGCGCGTGAAAGCGAACAAAGAATACAATCGTTCAGTAAGGCAAAGAATGTTATGTATTACAATGTGGTGAGTCAGGGCACTTGTCAGTAAATTGTGCAAGATGTAATTAGTTTATTGTTACTTCATATTGAAATACTTTAAAAATCAAAGACTTGTCGTTTTGAGTGTTCTTAAGAGACTATCTTTATTCAATTTTTTTTCTTAACTCTAACATCAATTCTTACAACTAATTTCCAATAGAATCTTATGTATCGATTCTATTGGTTGATACTTACATTTACTTACGTCTAATTGGTTAACCCAAATTAGACGTACATAATAATTTACAAATATTATTTATTTACTTATTGGTCATTTATTCATATCTATTTCACAGTGGCACACATCTGGTAACCAACTGTATTGAGGACAAATCATATTGCATGCATAATCGCTTGCAATATGATCTGTGAAAAACTTAACACAAATTCATGTGTTTAGCATGCCACTATCCAAATTGTCAAATTGCTTATTGAAATAATTAAATATGCATACAAATATTTTGTCATAAAGAAATGACAAAATAGACGAGTCAAATTTCTGACTCATAAATTATTTTATATTTGACAATTAGGTTTTTCGGTCATGCTTGATATTTGAGAGTTTTGGGTTGGCATGACACATTAAATACCGCACACAACGTATTGTGTGTGGTCATGGTTAATATGCCACTACACCCTCACCCTTTAAGAAAAATTTTTATTTTTGAACAAAGTTAAACAGAAAAATTTTTAAAATATTATTTTTTTATTTATTTATCTTTTTGAATTGATCATGACCTTATATTACAAATTTGGCATAACATATGTATGTTAAGTAGCATATGTTTAGTTCTTAAATTTTAGGACTTAATAAATAAATCATAGGCTTTATTTATGTAGATATATTTTGATATATTATAACATAGTAAGTATATATATAGCATAATTATGTAATTCATTATAATTATTTCATTAACATTATAAAATTTGTTAAAATATCTAATAATTTTAAAGTTAATTTAAATTGTATATGTATTTAATAATAAGACAATACTGTAATGTTATACTTAAATTGTGAATTTTATTTTAATAAAAAAAAATATATATATTTTTACTTCATTTTCTCCTGAATAACTTCGTGTTATTTTTATGTAGAGTTTTCGTTTCATTTCCAATGTCGATACTAACATTACTATCCTCTATTTTGATTACTTTATAGGGACCTGTATATGGGCTTGTGCCTTTTCGTGTTCTGTGAGTTTTTATTAATATTTCGTCACCTACATTTAAATTTATTGGCGAACTATTTTTCTTTGAAATTTCTTTTCTCCTAGCTTTTGCACTTATGCTAAACTCTCTTGCTCTATCAAGGGATAATCTTAGCCTTGCCTTTAATTCGTTGGCATAATTTTCTAAGTTAAATATTCCCTGATTGCTATGTATTTGTTCATTTGGTAATGATGGTAACTTACCGAATACTAATTCATGTGGGGAGTAGCCTGTGTCAACGTGTGGGGCAGTATTATAGGCAAAAGTATAATATGGTAACCATTCGTCCCAGTCATCGTCGTTAGCAAAGTTGAGTAGATATTCGTTTAGAACTCTATGGTTCCTTTCTATTGTACCTACCGTTTCATGGTGGTACGGAGTAGAGAAAATTTGTTTAATATTCATAATTTCTGTAACTTTAGTCAGCAATTCGTTTAAAAATTCTGTTCCTCTATCTGATTTTAAGATTTTAAAGGAGCCGAATTTTAGTACGAGTTGTTCTACTAAGGTTTTAGCTATTGTTTTGGCCTCTTTATTTACTATTGGATATGCAATTATGAATCGACTTAATTCACATTGCATAGTTAATATGTACCTGTATCCATTGGATGGTCTTAAAGGTCCAACAGTATCGATTTGTACTGTTTCAAAGGCAGTATGCGGTGTCGATGTTATTTGGAATTCCTCACGGTTGTGTCGTATTTGTTTATTGCGTTGGCATTTTTCACAGGTGCTAATATATTTATGAACCATCTGTTTCATTTTTTTCCATGTATATTTTTGTTTTAATTTTGTAAAAGTTTTGCGAACTCCTAGATGTCCGCTATGAGGATTGTCGTGATATTCCTCTATTAATCTGTATTTCTTCATGATGTCCGTAATGTTTTCTGGTTTCTTGTATAACAATATATTTAGTTTATATCGACTTTCATTTTTCTTCTCTCGTTGCAACTTATTAATCATTTCTTTAAATTTAGTTTTATCCATGGATTTAATTATTATGTCATCATCGCTTAGCGCTAGCATTGTTATATTCAATTCTTCTAGTTTCGAAATTAGCTTCACCATGATCGAAATCGGCTTCGGAGGTATTTCGCATAATTCCACTGTGACTTTTTTGTCATCATAACGTATGAATGCATCCTTATTCTTATTTACAATTTTAAACTGCAGTGTTCTCATACCTCGAATATCACTAATAGAAGTACAATCCCAACAATAGAGTTGATCAGGCTCAGTTGGTTTTGTCTCTTTTTGTGTATTCTTATTGGTAGTTTTATTGGCAGCGGTACCTGTGGTAGCTGCAGCGCGCGTTTTACTTCTAGTCGTTATACATATTTGCGATATTTCTTTAACATTACATATTGTTTCTTCATCTTCGTCTGGATTTTTCAATTTCCGACTGGACATCGTGTCTTCATTGGTAGGTATCAACTTTTTTAAAATATTACTGTCTATTTTTATTCTAGACAGGGCATCAGCATTAGTATTAATTTTTCCCTTTTTGTAGATTATTTCAAAGTCATAATCTGATAAATCGATTCGAATCCTCGTCATTTTTGATGAAGGATTCTTGTGCACGAATAATGAAATCAAGGGTCTGTGGTCAGTTACAACATAAAAATGTTTGCCATATATGTATGGTCTGAAATAGTTTATTGCCCAATGTATCGCAAGTAGTTCCTTTTCAATAACTGGCTTGTTTAAGTCGTGTTTTTGTAAGGCTTTGCTTGCGTAGCAAATTGGCAAATCTGAACCAACATTACCTTGAGAAAGTACCGCACCAAGTGCATAGTCAGAGGCATCCGTTGTTATTATGAACGGTTTATCGAAGTCTGGATACTTCAATACAGGAGGGCTCATTAGGGTTGATTTAAGACGTTCGAATGCTATTTCACATTCAGTATTCCATACGAATTTTTGATTCTTTTTTAATAAAGAATTTAAAGGTTTTGATATAGATGCAAAATCTTTGATAAAACGTCTGTAGTAATTACAGAAAGCAATGTATCTCCTAACTTCATCTACGTTCGTAGGTTTAGGATAATTTTGAATGACTTTATATT
>NW_024034032.1:0-6558 GCF_002237135.1 Teleopsis dalmanni | reverse complement strand
CTTAGATGCTTTGTAATGACATTGGTGTAAGATGATGATTCCAATTGTTCACAGCTCGTTTGCGACTCCCAAAGCACTCGGCGATCAAACAACAAACAACAACCGACCAGGTCCGGACGGAATTATTCCCGCCGATATTCAACAGGGTGAATTCATAATCCTCCCCTGGCTTCTAAGCATTTACAATAGTTGTATTAAGCTTATGTATGTCCCAAGCTGCTGGAGAGTGGCTCGAGTAGTATTCATTCCCAAAGCAGGGAAAATAACTCACTGCAGTGCCAAGGACTATAGACCAATCAGTCTGTCTTCTTTTCTTCCGAAAGTACTGGAGAGAGTTCTTGATCTGCATATCAGGAACAAGATAAACCCAGCGCTCTTATCTCCATCACAGCATGCTTATACTAAAGGCAAGTCTGTCGATACTGCGCTTCATGCACTCATCTCGCAAGTTGACCATTCCATCTCTCTCAGGGAATACACACTTGCCACTTTTCTCGATATTCAGGGCGCTTTCAACAATGTCTGCTCCAATGGTATCATAAAATCCCTCTCAAAGTTAAATCTCGACAATAGTCTGGTTAAATTTGTAGAGGCCCTTCTCAAAACTAGGATTATCACATCCGACATCGGAAGTGTTCAATCCTCCAGAGCAGTCTGTCGGGGAACGCCACAAGGTGGGGTTCTCTCTCCTCTTCTATGGAACATAGCGGTTAATTCGTTGTTAAAACTTTTGGAACAATCCGGATGCAGTGTTATAGCTTATGCGGACGACATTGCTATTGCCTCATCTGGCAAATTCCCCCAAGTTCTATCCAATGTTATTAACTCTGCGCTCCTCATTGTAACTGAATGGTGTAGGGAATTCGGTCTGGATATTAGCCCCGCAAAGGCAGAGGTTATTATCTTCATCAGGAAATATAAAATACCGACATTTTCCTTAACAAAGATAAAGGGCGTTACTCTAAATTTAATTCGAACGTCAAATATCTGGGTATTATTCTGGACTCTAAACTCAGCTGGAAAGACAACTTGGCTGAGAGAGCGGTATGCGCCACCTACTGTTGCAGAAGAGCTATAGGTCGCAGTTGGGGGCTCAAACCGTGCATTATACTCTTGCTCTATTCAGCTGTTGTCGAACCAATTCTTCTGTATGGGGCTGCTTTCTGGTGGCAGGCAACTGAAAAAGCATGCCACACCAAATTAATTGACAAAACTAGGAGGATAGCTGCACTACAAATCACTGGTGCTCTTCGCTTTACCCCCACGCAAGCTCTTTTCGCTATGTTTCATTGGCTGCCATCTCGGCTTCTCGTAAAACAGCAAGCCAAAATAGTTGCAACTAGGCTCAACGCCCCCTCCTGCTGGTCAAGAACTGATATAGGCCACGTGATCATACTGAATCAGGATCTGCCAACTCCCGTCTCTATTGACTACATGTATTGTTACCCAGACCTAATTAGGGGGTTCGAATCTCTTATACCTAGCAGGGAGGACTGGATCCTTGAAAGAGTGATCCCTCTCCAAACGGTTGACATTTACACGGACGGCTCCAAAATAGATAAACGAGTCGGCTGTGGCATTTTCTCTGAAAGACTGGGTCTCAGCATCTCGCTTCGACTTCCGAACCACTCTAGCGTCTTACAAGCCGAAATAATGGCAATTCACCAAGCTGTAAAATGGGTTCTAAGCAATCGAACATCCGATTTACCAATCTCAATTTTTTCTGATAGCCAAGCTGCCATCAGATCACTGATTGGCACCTCAGCCACATCAATCACAACTCAAGACTGCCGTGCTTCACTAAATGACCTAGCTAGGTTTGTTAGGGTCAAACTCATTTGGGTTCCTGGTCACAGGGATATCACAGGAAATTGTAGGGCAGACGATCTAGCCAAGGCAGGTGCTCTTCTCCCTAACATTAACCTCTCTGATATAGGCGTCCCACTTGCTACAGTTAAACTGGCAATCATACAAAACTACCTGAGCATAGCCAAGCAATACTGGGCTGACGAACCTCAATGTCAGATTTCTAGGTTGACTTGGCCGAACTTTGACAAGAAAAGAACCAGTCAGCTACTTCAACTAAGACGGAACCTGCTCAGCACTACGGTATCTGTGTTGACGGGACACTGCGTAATAGGAAGGCACGCTATGAGACTGGGTCTCCCCTTTAACGACTTTTGTCGAGGTTGTGATTCTGAGGATGAGGAGGAGACTGTACTCCATCTCATGTGTCAGTGCCCTTCCCTAGCCAGAAGAAGATTAAAAATCCTTGGATCTCCTTTTCTAATTGACCTGACTGAGTTGTTATCCTGTAATGTTAGGGACCTAGCCAAGTTAATAGAACTGTCAGGTTGGTTTTCCTTTACCTAATAGGGGAGTCGTTACCTTTCTTCGGCGTTAAATGTATACTGATTAAAATCTATATACAAATAACGTAACTCCTGCGGTACCACAATGGGCCTTTATTTGTGCTTAAGTGGGCTTTTTGGGATACAAGGCCGCCACTCCAACCTATACCTATACATATACGTTCTCATCAGAATTGCATATTCGAAAGAAATATAAAGTTCATCTATACCTACATGATGTCAATAGCATTTTCCAGAATAGATTGAAAATTCTGGTGAAATGCCATATTGATGGTTAGATTAGGTTGAGTTTTGTTATTTTTGTGATTATGAACACTGTCACAAATAGCACATCGTGTGGTATAGGATCATAGACGATCATAGATCATAGACGTATAGTTTAGTTGCAAAGAACTCACTTTCATATTGTATAGGTCAGAGGTTAATTAATAGTCGTGCAGTGCAGAAGAAAAGGAGTGAGTTATTTTCCATCACTAATTATTCTTATGAAAATAAATAGACAGACACTATCTGACACTATCTTACACTATCTGTCACTAGGCATATACTCGTTTACTATTTCCGTTATCGCTGACGTCTGTTTATTTTGAAGAAAAGTAGGCGTAATTCCTACATAAAAAATTTCAAACAGAATCTTTCTTTCCGAAAATCAAAATTATTAAAATTCAAGTAAGAATGTTTCAAAAATAGTTAAGATTAAAAATACAGTATTCAAAATTATCGCAAAATGAGTACAATAATAAAAAACGTCGGAAAGGTTATTGGGGCAGCTAGGGGATCCTGTATATTTCGAGGTAGATATAAACTTAATTCAAATCTAAATACAACTAATTTTCATACGTTATTGCTCAAATAGGTGGTAGTCGTTCATTCAGTCGAAAGGGAAAACGTGAGTTATTTGACTATACGTATTAATTATTCTTGTTAAAATAGTTGTGTTGTTGAGTTCCTAACATCCTAACATCACTTTTATCAATTTTCGTAGAGACAACAGTTAATGCGACAACTGGTGACGAATGTGCTTCAAAAAAGCGAAGTGAAGGTGAACGTAAGTTACTTTTTATATTTATTTTCGTTAAATCAAAATCGATCGAAATTGGTGATGGATGGACACCTGATGTGGATGATCGTTCCTCATCCTACATTCCCCATACTATATGAAATGGGCGATTGTTTATTGTAAAACTTTTCTCTCTTACGGATGTGTTATTATGTGGTGTCTATAGTTAAGTTTTCTTATTGAGAATATTAGATTTAGTATTACTGATTTATTTGATTAGCTATTATAAAATCAAATTCATCTAACGTTCATCAGAATGAAATATATGAGGGAAATAAGTAAATTATCTATTATCAATTTTTGTTTTAGATTTTTGTTTCAGTTTGCATCATATACTGATCCCATTTCGAGACAGAAAGTATTTGAGTTTTTTTCAATATTTTCATTAAGAAAATATTAGGAGACGACAGTTTGTTTTGAAGAATTATTATATATTCATAAAAAAATCATTTTATAACTTCCTAAATCAGAATTGCATGCTCCTGAATTCCAAGTAGTCTTTATCATGGCCACAATTAATCTTCGTTTTAAGCTCAACCTTAAATCGATTTCTTGTAAATGTTAACAAAGTATCTATTTTACAGCAGCTATAAGAAGCAATGACAAATACCAGCAGGACGTTAAGCATAGTGTAGGAGCCGCATCTTCTACATATCAGGAATACAACACGTACTACAAAACTCTGGAGAAGAAAAAAAACAAAAGTTGTAGAGAACAACTTGAATTTAAAGTACGGTACTTTGTACGATTACTTTTTAACTGTGATGTTTTCATTTAAAATACATTTACCAGGTTATGCAGAATCCATGACTCCCTACCCTGCCCCAATCTATGTTGCATTTCAGACGATTACCATGCGTTCCTCAAATTTAAATTTTGTACTCATTTCGTTACTTAATTAAATACATATTTTTTAATACAACCAAATGACTTTTAATCTTGCACTCATTTTTTATGGACTTGCACGCAGTATAAGAAGAGAGAGTTTCCTATTGCTGTGGAAATTGTGTTCTTCTTTGCCAAAAAAAAAACACAGACTTCATCTGTACGACTTTACGTTTATTACGTATATAAGCGTATATTAGCATATAAGTATATTAACATCTGCTAATCAATAACATATTTTAAGTATTAATGTCTCTCAATGTAATAAAAATGTTTCTTTCAGAACGCTATTTTCATCTGGGAGAGGACAAGGACAATGGATACTTTAATGTTAAAGCAGAGTGAATTTAAATTTATTTACTTTATATCTGTTGCATATTACGATCGTGTACTAATATATTTCTTTAAAATAGATTAGTAAATGCTTCTAGTTAAAGTATAATGATTTGTGAGAGAGACTTAGAGGCTTTGTAATGACATTGGTGTAAGATGATGATTCCAATTGTTCACAGCTCGTTTGCGACTCCCAAAGCACTCGGCGATCAAACAACAAACAACAACCGACCAGGTCCGGACGGAATTATTCCCGCCGATATTCAACAGGGTGAATTCATAATCCTCCCCTGGCTTCTAAGCATTTACAATAGTTATATTAAGCTTATGTATGTCCCAAGCTGCTGGAGAGTGGCTCGAGTAGTATTCATTCCCAAAGCAGGAAAAATAACTCACTGCAGTGCCAAGGACTATAGACCAATCAGTCTGTCTTCTTTTCTTCTGAAAGTACTGGAGAGAGTTCTTGATCTGCATATCAGGAACAAGATAAACCCAGCGCTCTTATTTCCATCACAGCATGCTTATACTAAAGGCAAGTCTGTCGATACTGCGCTTCATGCACTCATCTCGTAAGTTTACCATTCCATCTCTCTCAGGGAATACACACTTGCCACTTTTCTCGATATTGAGGGCGCTTTCAACAATGTCTGCCCCAATGGTATGATAAAATCCCTCTCAAAGTTAATCTCGACAATAGTCTGGTTAAATTTGTAGAGGCCCTTCTCAAGACTAGGATTATTACATCCGACATCGGAAGTTTTCAATCCTCCAGAGCAGTCTGTCGGGGAACGCCACAAGGTGGGGTTCTCTCTCCTCTTCTATGGAACATAGCGGTTAATTCTTTGTTAAAACTTTTGGAACAATCCGGATGCAGTGTTATAGCTTATGCGGACGACATTGCTATTGCCTCATCTGGCAAATTCCCCCAAGTTCTATCCAATGTTATTAACTCTGCGCTCCTCATTGTAACTGAATAGTGTAGGGAATTCGGTCTGGATATTAACCCCGCAAAGACAGAGGTTATTCTCTTCACCAGGAAATATAAAATACCGACATTTTCCTTAACAAAGATAAAGGGCGTTACTCTAAATTTAATTCGAACGTCAAATATCTGGGTATTATTCTGGACTCTAAACTCAGCTGGAAAGACAACTTGGCTGAGAGAGCGGTATGCGCCACCTACTGTTGCAGAAGAGCTATAGGTCGCAGTTGGGGGCTCAAACCGTGCATTATACTCTTGCTCTATTCAGCTGTTGTCGAACCAATTCTTCTGTATGAGGCTGCTTTCTGGTGGCAGGCAACTGAAAAAGCATGCCACACCAAATTAATTGACAAAACTAGGAGGATAGCTGCACTACAAATCACTGGTGCTCTTCGCTTTACCCCCACGCAAGCTCTTTTCGCTATGTTTCATTGGCTGCCATCTCGACTTCTCGTAAAACAGCAAGCCAAAATAGTTGCAACTAGGCTTAACGCCCTCTCCTGCTGGTCAAGCATTGATATAGGCCACGCGATCATACTGAATCAGGATCTGCCAACTCCCGTCTCTATTGACTACATGTGTTGTTACCCAGACCTAATTAGGGGGTTCGAATCTCTTATACCTAGCAGGGAGGACTGGATCCTTGAAAGAGTGATCCCTCTCCAAACGGTTGACATTTACACGGACGGCTCCAAAATCGATAAACGAGTCGGCTGTTATTTTCTTGTAACATTATTTGGTTGTAATGTATTTGTTAATTTCATAATTAAGCTATGTGACATGACTGAATACATTTATGAAATATAGAAAAGATTTTAGACAAAAATTTATTTAAAAAAATCATAATGGGCTTTTTACAGTTTCCATATTAAGAAATAGTAGAAAAAACAATGCTCTATATTAATTTTAATTTGCTTTAAAGTTAA
>NW_024034031.1:0-6559 GCF_002237135.1 Teleopsis dalmanni | reverse complement strand
TCTACCCCCCATCTAGGGTTATTTTTCTAGTCCCTATACTCTATTTCTTTCTGACAAACCTCACTGATGTGTTGATTCCTCCCTTTGTTTTCTCTTAACAATTTTTCAGCTCGGTTACACTCCCTCCGTAGATCGGTCAAAGAGCTGAAAGTAGCTGAAAACAACAGGCTAGCCAATCCTGCTCTGATATTGTTCTTGATAATAGCGGCCAGATCTGGCTCCGGTATTTTCCTTTTCAGCCTGAAAGTCAAGTCATGGATGTCTTTGTAGAATCGCTCAAAATCTTCATTAGGTTGTTGTTTCCGTTCCATGATCCTTCTGATTATATCATAATCACTTTCTGCTTATTTAAACTGAGCTAATAACTTTGGTTTTAACTGAAAATAATCAAAATACCGATTATTTTCTTGGTGTTCCAATAACTGCCAGAACCATTTCAGAGCATCACCTGACAGCAGACAATGGAATTCGGTAAACAGCTGCTGATATGACACACCATACTGCTCACGCATTCTCTCGACGCGAAACAAAAAGCTTTCCACCGTCATATCTCGATTGGAGCCATCAAATTTGATGTGCCATCTTTCTAAATCCACGTTCCTTTTAAATGGCTTATCAAAATCCACACTCACATTTGTAGCATGTTGGGGACTTGTACTTAAAGGTTTCCCCTCCACTTCTTTCATTCTATTATTCAGAGCCCCAACTTCTACTCTCAGAGACTGAATACAATCTGTAAAGAACTCTTGTTGTTGTCTCATCATACCTGCAAATTGCCTAACCAACTCTTCATTCATTGACGAGCCAGGTAACTCTTTGTTACCTTTGCTTGCCGTTTCTCTGTCTTTCGATCTGGTTTCGATCTCGGTCGGACTCTCGGAGTCGCTAACCTTATCAAGAGTTAAATGTTCGAGTTTACTATCGAAACTAAAAGATCTTTGGCGTGCATATTTCTCGTCTGATTTTATTTCTGGCTTCTGAGCTAACTTTCCTGTTGAGGGACGTCTCTTAGTTTTAGGTCTAGCACCTCTTACCTGGCTGCTAGCACCTTCATCTACCTCGACCTCATTATATGTAGGCTCCATATTTGTTACACCTCTGATCCTTATCTGATATATTTCTAATTAATATAGCAATTCACAAAAAAAATTTCAAAAATTGAATTCAGATAAAACTATTCTATCTAGCAAGAACTTGTTAACTATCGGAGTTAAAGAAAAATACGAAAAATTACTTCATATATATTATAATAAGGTTTTGCTTTTGGGAACTCAAAAAAAACTTATTATATTATGATATTATTAAACTTATTACCAATTTACTATAATGGCAGTTTGTGTCCTTGTTATAAATTAAATTCAAATTTCTACTAAGCTCTGGGTAGTACTATTAATCAGGACACATCATGATTAGACGTAAACTTGTTTATGAGTTTATATAAAACGTTCGTCTATCTGTCTGTCTGTCATGTAATTCCATCGTCCTGATATCTACTCAAGAATTACTTGTTAAGTAAGTCAATCCCACTGGCCCAAACACAACAATACCTAAATCTATCATTACTCAGGTATGGATGAAAGAGTTCATGTAATTGACTTTCCTAAAAAACTTTGAAGACATAGTTTTACTTTTAACTGGTTCAAGGTAAAACGACTTCATATCAAACGAAATGAACTACGCTAGTACTGCAATGCCTATTCCGTCGGAACAGAAATTAGACAAGACAATTGTTAGTCAACCTACCGGTTTTAACTAACCATACTTCATAGTAAAAAAATTTAAAAAAACTAAATAACATTTTCAACCAACAATCTACCTAAAAACTAAGTGACATCGCAATGTATAGTTTGTTTTAACAAACTTTTACAAGAGGAATGTTAACTAAGCCACTGGCTAATCGATCAATTAAGTAAATGCAAATCTCCGTTGTCTGTCCCAAAGTTGTCTCTGTTATCTCGTCGTTGTCTCGTCGTTCGTTGGGCACCATTTGTTATGTCAGCCATGTTGTGATTATGGTGGTTCTAGAAGCCTAGCATGGCACGCTGGCAGGCCCGGTATGCTCGCCGTTTTTGGGTGTAAGTTCTTGGCAACTATTGGCCACCGGCTGACAACAAACAAAAAAAAATATCGTGCCATTGACAAATTCTATCTAGTTCTATTTAGTAATTTTTTTTTCAAGTCTTTCAGTCCTGTCAACTGTTCTATCTTCATAAGCAGTCTATTACATTCATCTCCTATACGCCCCTCATAACATGTCCCTGTACTACCCTATTGAGCTTAATATATCCCTAGCCAGACATCATGTTGGAATTTTTCTTTTCCATATAATATATCTAAATAACCTTTCAACAAAACAAAAAAAATTTTTGGTTTTAATGACTTATATTTTTGGTTGAATCAAAACAAACAAAAATAAATGATGAGTTACAAATATTTAATCTAAGCTTAAATAACTAACAAACTTCATTTTATTAAATATAATTATGTAAATGAAATTATTGACATGATAAAATTAAAAGAAATATTAAATAAAAAAAAATAAAAAAAAATATAAGAAAATAATGAACAATTCATATAATATTAGAAATATTTAACACAACAAATTCAGAGTAAAAAAAAACCAAAGAGAAAAAGAAAACAAGCAAAAAGGTATTTAAACTAAGCTTAAATAACTAACAAACTTCATTTTATTAAATATAATTATGTAAATGAAATTATTGACATGATAAAATTAAAAGAAATATTAAATAAAAAAAAATAAAAAAAAATATAAGAAAATAATGAACAAATTCAAATAATATTAGAAATATTAAACAAAAATAAATCAAAAGTAAAAAAAACCCAAAGAGAAAAAGAAAATAAGTAAAAAGATAAACAAACAAAGAGAGGATCATTACAAGTAGCATTTTTTTATCCAGCTACTCTTATTTGCGAATCGCCTCCACGTTGGTGACGTCACCAGCCAGGAAACCTGTAATTAAAATAAAACCTAAGACTCTCTTTCTATCTGTACTCTTAAGTACTTTCATAGTATATTGGTTGTTGCCTATATAGTATATAGTGCCTATATAGGTATATAGTATATACCCACATATATATTAAGTTTAAATGTTTCTTTTCCCCTTTTTTCCTTCTGACTCCTGTTTCAACAATTAATTTAATTAAATATTAAGAATCCAATAATAATAAAAATAATAAAAATTATGAAAATTATATAGTAAAATAATTATTAAAAAAATTTTATAAATGATATAAATGATATAAGAATTCAATAATAAAAAAAATAATAAAAATTATGAAAATTATATAATAAAATAATTATTAAAAAAATTTTATAAATGATATAAATGATATAAGAATTCAATAATAATAAAAAAAATAATAAAAATTATGAAAATTATATAATAAAATAATTATTAAAAAAAAATTTTATAAATGATATAGGTATATCATGTGAAATAATGAATTTTTCGCCACTTAGCTGTTGTTGTTTCTGCTGTCTTGTTGCTGCTTTCTTGTGGAGCTTCTACAGATTCTGCATAGTCAATAAGATCATTGCGTGATGTGCCATTCATTTGTAAAATGGGATCAGTTAGAGTAACTAATTCTTCATCCGGTGGATTTACTTTTCACTTGTTGTTCTTTGCTGCTGCCTTATTCATGCCACTGAGATAGGGATGTTTTCAATTTATGGTCATCAGTTAAGTGGACAGATTAGTTTAGAACTTTTTAGTTTTCTTAGCGATAATTTAAGCCTCCGATTTTTAAGAATAAATTAAACGTTTAAAACGTAAAGAATATTTAAATATTAGTTTATAACTTTTTAGTTTTCTTTAGCGATAATTCAAGCCTCCGATTTTTAAGAATAAATTAAACGTTTAAAGCGTAAAGAATATTTCTTTCGTACATTCGTACATATGTCTAACTTGCATATAAAAGTGCACTTTAGGTAGTTTTAACTTATTAAATTTCTCACACCATATGTACAGTGCATTGCAAAAAAAAATGCTATTGTCATTTTTAACATTTTTGTTCCACTGAATATTTTTAATAATTTAATATAACACAATTATCAATTATAATCATTTGCAGTATTCAATTCAGTATTCATTATTTTGGTATTTTATTTTTAAATATCCACTTTATTTATTATTTAATATATTTCAATCACATATTTTAAATTGCACCAATAAAAAAACTTTTCTAACTGCTCGCGGACATCGACCGTCACCGTTCAAATCATTTTCAAGAAGGCCGCTAGCAAACACTCTTTCCTTTTTATATCTATCATCTTTCCGTAATTTCACCCGTTGTAAACTCATCCCGTACACTTTTGGAGGTCGTTCTTTGAACCTTCAGTTAATACTGTTTTTCTTTTGTACATTCCGAACGTCCCACCTGCATCACCCACTTTTTTCCTTTTATAACTTATTTTAATACTTCCATTGTGCATTGCTCTGGCAGCATTGATCTTTACAACTCCTAAAGCTTTTGCTGTCACTTTGATCAAAAGAAACCAAAACAAAAAATGTACCAAAGCTTTTACATATTTCTTTATTTTGATTGTGCGAGCAATCCACATTTCTAATTTTTAGTGATTGAAGATTAGTGAATAATTTATATATATATAAAAAACAAACAAAGTAATTATATATATTTAAAAAAAATTCATTCTAATATAAAAAAAATTATTCGCAAAGCAGAAAATAAAACAATGGGATCTGGTGCGGATTCAAATGGTGAAGTGCACGCTCACCTAACAAAAAAAACAACCACCGGTACGGACGTTGGCCGTACTTATGGGCGTCGCGGGTAAACCGAGGTAATGTCTGTAATATTTCTTTTATTCTTATTGTATTACCATTTTATTTCCACACAGGCCTACATAACAGGCTCAACGGTGCCGATATTGCCTGCAATATGGAGCACCATTGTAAAACATCAAAGGTAGGCTGTCAGCTTCCTTACTTTATTTTGTTTGTGTTTTTGGGCCCAACGTGTGGCTTCGACCCATACCCTGAGTTACAGAGTCTCACCCTTTTTCGACTGATCTAGCCAGGCGTTTAATTGTCATGATACGATTTTTACTCCTTACTGACAAAAGATGTCCTTCGCGTGGTATATCCCGATGCTAACCCCATTCATGTTTCCTAACTCATATAGCGAAGAACCTATTGCCTTTAAAATCACGCACTTCACGTTTTTCTTCCCTAACTTCGCGTTGTAACCATCAGCTTGTTTACTTTGTCTGAAGTTGCGTCTATATACTACTTGCCCCGCTCTAAACTGAATGTCCTTTTTTCGTTGATTATACACTCTTCCAGATCGCTGGTGAGCTGCTTTCAATTCTGCCGTCAGTTTCTTTCGCATCAATAGTTGTTTGTCTGTCGCTTCTAATATTTCAAATTCGGATTGTTGTATGGAGCTCAGTTTCCTCATTATCTCATATGCTGCGCCATGCTGAATCATATGTGACCCAAACACGGCCATATATGGTTCCATACCTATCGAGCTGTGTTTTACACTTCTGAGTGCAAATGCTGCCTCACTTACATACTGATCCCAATTACGTTGGTTTTCTTGTATATAAGAACGAACGATCTGAAGTACTGACTGATTTACTCGTTCGGCAGCATTGGCTTGAGGAGAATACAATCCAGTTCGAATGTGTTTCACTCCATATTTTTGCAAGAATGAATTAAAGGCTTCTGAAATAAATTGTTTTCCGTTATCGGAATGCATGAATTCTAGTACACCAAATGTATGGAAGACATCAGTCTCAAGATACTTTATCATATTCTGGACTGTAGCTGAACGCATCGGTTTGAGAAATACGTATTTTGAGAAGTGGTCTAGTCCTACAAAAATCACCGTATTGCCTGTGCTAGTCCTAGGGTAAGGTCCCATGAAATCCACATACAGACGTTGGAATGGTTTTTCGGTTATGGTTTGCATTCCCATGAGTGGTTTTCTCATTCTATTTGACACCTTAGAAGTATTGCAAATCTCGTATTCTTTTATCAGTGTTTGAACGTCACCAACCATTCCTGGCCAGAAATATTTTACCTTTAATTTTGCTAAGGTCTTTTGCACCCCTCCTTGTCCAGATGATGGTGATACGTGTACTCGTTCTGCTAATGACCATCGCAATTCAGATGGAACCCATAATTTCCAGGTACTATCCTCTTGTAGTGGGTCGCCACTTCGAAAATCGGTCCTTTTATACACGTAACCGTCTAAGGTACATAGGTTAGGTAAACGTTGGTGTTCCTTGGTCACTAATTCGATGAGTGCTTTATATTCATCAGTTACAAAGAAAGGTGACTGCAAATCCACATCTAGATTGCGAGTGTCTTGTGTTATCTCGTCAACAAACATCCTTGATAGTGTATCAGGTACAATGTTCTGATTACCTTTTCTATATTCTATGTTGAAGTCAAATGCCTGTAATTTCAAGCTCCATCTCGCTAGTCTACCGGACAAATCACGCTGGTTCATCAACCATTTGAGACTCGCATGGTCGTTATGATTGTGAATGGCAGGCCCTCTATATACGCTC
>NW_024034030.1:3882-6559 GCF_002237135.1 Teleopsis dalmanni | reverse complement strand
ATTAAGTCCCCAAAAAAAAGTATAATACAAAGATTTAATCATATTCATTTTTAGAAAGTCTTTATATACGTTATATTGTTTTATTGCAATATCTAATTTATTCCTAGACAAAGAATTACTCCTCATCCTATAAACGCCTAAAGAATCTTTTATTGCCCTAGCATATTTTATTTTTCTCAATAATAAAATCCACATTGCATGATCTTCTCTTAATCGTACATCAGGAAATTCTATAACGCCTATTTTACTTCTATCATAAATAGAAGTAAGCATTGGTATTGGACAATTATATAAAATTCTATTCTTATCAATTTTATCTATTGCTATAAAATCATCTAGAGCATGATTTAAATCCTCATCAACTCTTTTATAACTTGTATAAACTAAATCTTCATCGTTAGATATCAAATAATTAACTGTAGTTTCTAAAAAATTAGGGAGCCATAAATCATCACTATCAATAAATGTAATAAACCTACCTTTTGCATTATTTAATGCTAAGTTTCTAGCATGTGCAGCTCCTTGATTATCTGATTGAATAAATAATTTTATTCTAGAGTCTTCAAAAGATTTTATTAATTCAACTGATTTATCTACAGAACAATCATCAACTATTATCCACTCCCAATTTGTATAAGTTTGAGCTTTGATAGATAAAAATGTCTCTTTAATATATTTTTCTGAATTATAACAAGGTGTTATAATTGAAACTAAATTTACTTCCATATACCATAAATTGAATCTGAACTTAAAAAAGTGTTATAGTCATTAAATTTTAAATTATTTGCTTGTTTTAATTGAAACCAAAATAAAAGAACAACTGTGTAAAAAATAAAACTGTAGTATATAAAAGATTTTTTAAAAGGATTTCCAGAAAAACTGTACAATAACCTTCCAATTGTTAAACCAAGGAATACAGTATAAAATCCTGGTAAACGAATTCCAAAAATACCTTTACCTAAAAAGAAATAAAGTAATACCCCAAAAATAAATAAATTCCTAAAGTAACAATAAATCTTATCTTGCTCAGCATATTTATTATAAATAATGATTGATAGTACGGATATTATTTTAACAAAATCTCCAACAGCAACACCTCCATCTGCACCTAATTGATTTTGATAACTTTCAAATTTATCTTGTCCAATAGGCATGAACTGCATAATAACTTCAATAATTGATGTAAGACCAGTATAGAAACCAACAATAGAAAGTACAACTAACCATCCCATAATTTTTTCATTAAACTTTATAGGTGCAATCCAATAAGCTACTAAAAAAACAACGATTGACTCATGAAATTGATAACCAATAGTAATACAGAGTAAAAACTTCAATAATTTTCTATCAATAATGTATCTAACAGAAAATATTGCAATTGCATTAGCTAATCCTTGTCTTACATGAACATGCTCTTCAAACATAAAGTTTGGCATAGCATAAATAAAAAGTACTAAAAAAGCATAACCACCATATTTGTAAAAAGTAGATGATTTTAAATATAACGATACAGAAGCAACTAATAAAGTTAACATCCCATAACCAAATCCTAAGGTTGATACGAGTTTATTTAATCTTAAATACCCTGCTTCCATTCCACTTAAATAACTCCAACGTGGAATCTCACTCCAATCAATATTTTTCATATAATAAAACGTCTCATAATAAGCAATCCAATCAGGACTCATTGCATAAGACAGACCTGCTGTTAAACTCATTAAAATTACTAATGAAAAATATAAAGGTTTACCAAGCTTTCTATTACTAAAAAATTCTAAATAAGAACAAAGAATAAGTGAACCAAATAAAAAATAATAAATAAAACTCATTGGCTAAATTATGTTTAATATATTAATGTACTATTTGAGCTAATAATAAAATTTTTTTCTATTAGGTATGACATCAAATAATTATTATTTAAAGTTTATAATTATAATTTTTTTTTATTTAATTGAATTCCTATAAGAATTCAGAAAGCAATAGCATATTTTTTTTAGTGCATTTTTACATAAGCTACATAAGCTAAATATGAATAATAACCTTGAAAAATTTGAAATCTCTTTAAATCAGTTTTACTATTATTGTATACACTATTTTTAAAATAATTTGAAACCTCATTTACTGCTAAAAACATATCTAATCCTCTTTTAGTATGAGATTTTGTAATCGAATCTTGGCGTTCAAAGTATTTATAAAAAGGTTGATTTATTTTTGATAATACTGTTGAATCTAAAACTAATTTAGGAATCAATTCAATATCTTCAAAGTGTATACCTTTTTTAAATCTATGTTTATTAAATAACGATTTTTTAAATATCTTATTACAAGCAAAACAACTCATTTCTCCAAAAATTGTAAAATCGTCTTTTAATATAATTTTATCTGCCAATTGTGGTGATTGTGGTAAATCCCTAAATTCTTCTCCTTTTTCATTTACTTTTACCAAATCACATAATACAATTTCTGATTGATGCTTTTGACTAAGATTATACATATTCTCCAACATATATTCATCGATGTAATCATCAGAATCAATAAAAGCTAAATAATTCCCATTTGAATTATCGATTCCCATATTACGAGCATCACTTAACCCACCATTTTCTTTTATGATAGATATAATTCGATCATCTTTTGAGATGTATAAATCAATGATATTTTGTGATGAATCTGTAGA
>NW_024034030.1:0-2975 GCF_002237135.1 Teleopsis dalmanni | reverse complement strand
ACGTATTCTTGATACATTCAATTCATAAATTTCAACATCATCTTTCAGATTATTTAAATAAAATCCTTCTTTTTTGAATAAAACTAACTTGGGTTTAAACAATTCTCTATTCAATTCGTTACACAAAGTTGTAATTACTCTTTCAGCTCCGCCTTGATTTAAATCTGGTAATATGAATAAAATTGTTTTCAAAAAATTAATCGATTCTATTATTTATATATCCTTCTGTAGCCCTATCATTAGAAATAATTGTAATTGGATTTCCCATTACAACCGAATTATCAGGAATATTTTCTGTAACATAGCTGTTAGGTGCAATTAAAACATTATTTCCTACTATAATTGATCCTACTATAACAGCGTTTGTTCCTATCCAAACATTATCTTTTATTATTGGATAACCTTTTGATTTACCTCGATTTGTCTGTCCAATTGTTACACCATGAGCAATATTACAATTTTTCCCAATCACAGCGTTTGGATTAACAACAATCGTGCCCCAATGTCCTAAATTAAAACCTTCTCCTATTTTTGTTTTAGCAGAAATTTGATAACCATACTTTATGGAATATCTTCTCAATAATAATCTATAAAACAATCCTAAAGGATGTTTACTATTGTATTTTTGAGCATTTCTTAAACAATAAATAAATCGAAATCCTGGACTTAAAAAACCTTTTATAAAAGGAAAATTTGTCCAATATCCAAAATTTCTATAGAAATCTTTCTGAATTATTGTTTTCATAGGTTTAATCGTTAAAATATTGCTCTATAGATTTAACAGCATTATCTAATTGGAAAGGTAAGGATTTTGATTTTATTATATCTTTATATTTTACTACTAATTCTGGGTTATCCATAAAATACTTCATTCCATCATATATTGAATCTTCATCATTATTGATTATATATCCTAACTCTCCATTATTTAACATTTCTCGGACTCCTGAAACATCAGTAGCTATAATTGGTTTTGTTAAAACCATTGCTTCAACAAAACGTTTGATATCCTTCTTAATCGAGAAGAAAGAATATAATAATCTGCCTTTACAAAAAAAGGATAAGGATTTTCTTTGAAACCTATTAGTTTAGCTGATTCATTAATCCTTAAATCATCTACTAATTTTTGAATAGATGGAAAATCATAACCATCTCCAACAATCCAAATTTGATGTTTATATCCATTATCTAATAATCTTTTATGAGCTTTCAATAATCTATCAAATCCTTTTTGCGGAAAAACAGTACCGATTGAAATAAAAGTTGGTTCATTATCTAATTTCTTAATCGTACAAGGCTCTAAAGAAAGTTTTTTAATTTCTTCTACATCAATAGGATTATATATTCTAACAATTTTATTTTTTTGTTCATCAGAATTAGCAATGTTCAAAAATAATTGATTTATTTTTTCAGAAATAACCAAAATTTTATCAAATCTAAAAAATGATTTTAATTTCTCTTCAGTATATTCAGGTATATTAGATAAATCATTGTGTATCCAAATAATTTTTTTTGATGATTTTATTGGTGAATCTAAGATCTCACCTGCCATTCCATGAATTGCAGCGAACTCTATATCGTACTTTGTATTCGGTAAAATATATTTATATAATAATTTTGGAAACCTTTTTAATATAGCTTGATAAGTAACACGAAATGCTTTTTGAGGAATATCTTGCAAACGATTTGTAGTAATCATTTCACCTTTATTCAAATAATAAATATTAATCCAAGATGGGACTTCTTTTAAATATTTACCTGAATATAGATTTAAAAGTAAATCAATTTCATACTTATGTGGCGAAAGGTTTTTAAGAAATGTTACAAGAACTTTTTCTGCACCTCCATGTCGAAGTGATCCAATTCTAATTAATATTTTTTTCTTAGAATTCATTACTTTACAGAATCTTTACGTTTATACAAATAAAAATTTCTTCCTGATGGTTTAAACTTATAGATTTTATCTAAAATAATATTATCTGACTTAGCAACATCCTCTATTTTAAATTCTTTTATTAAATCATAATCATCATATATCTTTTTATCCACCAATTGTCCTTTAAACATTGGTTTATTATCCTCTAAAATATAATCTGGCTTAGCTTTATTAATCAAATTTGAAAAACCTATTCCTATTCCGTTTTTAACAATATTTTCTTCAGTTAGTCTTTTATCAACCAAACCTACATAATCAATTACTTTTAATTTTGAAAAATAAGGTATATAACCTGCAGGTTCTAAAAAGATATATTTTTCTTTATTGGGTTCTATTGAATCTAAGTATAATCCTATTTTTCTTGCATGATTCCATTCTCCATGACCTTTGCAATATGAATGTTACAGCTTGATATAATGTAAATGGTATAAAAAATTATAAGAAAATAACTATAGATAATTGTTTATATTTTATCTGAATCTGAAAACAAATAGTTATAGGATAAAGAGTTATTTGAGAATTCAATAATCCAATTCAAACCAAAGGAATTTTGCAAATGCAATATTAGGATTTTTAAAGTTCCAAATAAGAATAAAAATTCAAAACACTTTTTTTTCTATTTTCCCATTTTTTTGATAAATGATAAACTAATACTGAAATAGAAAAAAATAAAGTGTAGAAAAATTATATATCGATATTTTGAAACTTTATATTCCCATGTAGTTAGGACTAAATAACTCAAACTGTTTTATCTTTCGTGTAAAATCAACACTTGGGTAATTATTTTTTTAGAAGTATTGTATTATTTACAATTTTTCTCCAAAATAAACCAGTTAAATAATATAGTTGTTGATAAAGCTAAAATACCTCCTAACATAAATGTCATATTCCACTTCCTCTGTTGTATAACATCATAAAGAAATAATATACCAAGAAAAATACATGTATCTATTCTAGTCCATAGAATAACAATTGGAAGAATTAAGAAAGTCCATTTTTTTCTGAGTAAAAATCCATATTTAATTAATGCAATATAAAA
>NW_024034029.1:0-6569 GCF_002237135.1 Teleopsis dalmanni | reverse complement strand
ATAGTACAAAGAAGTGCCACGCTCATACAAATGAAATACCCACTTTATTTTGCTGGTGGATTTATAATAAATCCACCCAACCTCATGCAACAATGTTCGATCGAGTCACAACTGGTATGTTGTTCAGTTCAAACTCATTGCAACCCACAATTGTTTTTATATGCCTGTTTCTTTTGCCTTTCTTGTTTTTATTTGTCTATTTAATTCATATACATGGATTGGTAACGAAGTGAATGGTAAAGAAATCCCTCAAATAATTTTTCGATATACTTTGTTGCTTTAGCTTATTGTACTGGAAAGGCCCATATCATAGGAGTAAAGAGTAATAGAATTTATTATTTTTTTTATTGCAACAAATGATGCACTACAAAAACCATTATGTATGTACAAATGTGATATTGGAGACATTAAGTCTGCAGTATATTAATATGTATGTTTTTATTGCACATTTGTGCATATATTTTACCTCAAAAGGAACTACTTCTTAATAGTTTGAATTTTTGGTGACTTTTTGTAATTATTTTAAAAAATATTTGCAAGATTCATATAAAAGTGTTTGAAAAGTATTTTAAAAAAAATAAAAATATTAGAAATGTAAGAAAAATTATGATGAAAAAATGTGTAGAAGTCACTAAAACCACTAATAATGCCTCCTGATTTGAGGAAACGCATGAATGCTATTTACACCGGATTGAAATGTTAAAATTGGTGTTTACGATATTGCTTCGGAAATATTGCGCATGAACAATATTTAAGAATAAAGCTTCATAGAATTGAAGAAATCAGATGTGAGACATAAATAAATTTGTAATGTATTTTAACACTACATTCATACCAATAGCAAACAGGGAATTTTGTTTTTGTTTTATACTATTAAATTCAAAAACTTATCAAATGTATACAATTTTGACTTCGTCACTGAAATGCTGTTTGATCGCTTGAACATTTTACAGCGAACAAACATACAAACATGCATATAATGTAATACAGAGGGTTGCATGTATGATTGAATACGTATGCAGTCAGGTTTTTGTCAGCCTTACTCGACTCACATATAGGTTTGAACTGAACATCATACCAGTGGTGACTCGATCGAACATTGTCGCATGAGGTTGGGTGGATTTATTATAAATCCACCAGCAAAATAAAGTGGGTATTTCGTTTGTATGAGCGTGGCACTTCTTTGTACTATAGATACTTTGGTTATACTTTCAGGTTTAGTGGCATTGCCAGATATCGAACTTTTAATCATTTTCACTTGTTTATTAAATGATTATGTATTAAATATCTAGTATACGTCAGGCCAACAATTCTTGTTACAAAACTCGTGTTCTAAAGCAAAATTTATTACGGAGAAAAAAATTTTTAGCATATTACTAGACAAACTCAATTTTTAGAATTATTTCATTGATTTCACATATTCCATATTATTATGTTATTTGTTTATTGAACGTTTTCTCGAAAGACGTTATCTCAAGACTCTCTAAAATAAGTTTATTAGCATTTACAGTCATTAACTGAGTATTTGTAATTTATACAAAACTGTCAGTATCTGTCATGCAGTTTTACTACATGTTTGATATCTGATCTACAAGAACGATGTCATAAAAAATTATTAAAACTTACACTCAACAAAACTTCCTGCGGGAATAAAAGTCACATTTCGAAATAGACATATTTTATATTAATTCTGTTGAAGTGTATATAAAGTCACCAGAATTCGCGTATTCAAATGGCGGATCCGTGCACGTTTCTCAAAAATGGGTGGTAGAGGGAAAATTAAATTCTTTACGAATGAATTTTTTTCTTCACATAGGCCGAAACAACCTCTCGACATTGGCTGAGGCCGCCTAAACCTGGTGCTCTATATGCTTTCAAAGGAAAGCCTGTCGGCGGAAAAATAGAAAAAAAGAAAAAACAAAGCCAGTGACCGCGAAGGTCAGCTCCAATCTCGCAGACAGACTACTGTGACAATAATCAACCATTGTTATTTTATATACATATGTAGTAGTCTGCAGAATACTTTTTTTACAACCTAGTATGAATACTATAGGTATAATAAATTTTTATACACTAAGAGCTTGAGTCAACGTTTAGGTTATGAAATCTCAAAGTGAACTTTACGACTTTCGTTCTTTGACTTTAGCACATTGATTAATGGAGTCTTAAAACAACCGATAAACTTACTTTGGATCCCAATTAGAAGTTTATGTCCCAACGAGAAATTGTTGTTAAGCGTGAATTACGATTTATTATATATAGGAAAACGTGATGGTTGCATTCCGAATGTTATCTTCGGGCTCTATATTCTTGTACACCTTGTCAATGGCACGTTAGCAAATATCTTATTTCCTTATATACTTCTTTATACCCTAAATATTAAAAAATTTTGTTGAAGAAAGTTCGAAACATGTTTTGAAGTGACCGGAAATTTTGAATAGATAAACACAAAATTGTTTCTGAAAAATTATGAAGAAAATGTTGTCAAATATGCTAAGTCAAAACTTTTTAAATCTCAAGGAAAACCTGATTTAATTTGTTTTTCAGATTTAAAATTCAAAGGAAGTGTAATTTCGTTTCCAGTAGGTTGAATCCATGTTGCTGAAGAAAGTTCTATTGGATATGTCTTTATAAACTGTGTAACGTAGCAAAAAAATCATTACGTATCTATCAATAATAAAAATAAATATGGTAGCCTTAATACAATATAATTTTATAACGTGGATATGGCAATTCTTGTCCATAACTTATTGAAAAAATTCTGTTAATCACAGAATACAATTGTATTCTGAAATTGTTTTGAGCCGTCGATTCATTTGTAGAACGACATAAAACTAATGTGGCTTCATTATATAAAACCTCTATACGACACTTAATTATAATAGACTTTTATATATTTATGTTACTTTGGATACGTATCTAACTTATGAGTTTTTTTTATATTATTTTATTTTGAAAAAATAAAAAACCTTTTTTTAATTTTTACATCAGCAGAAGCCGAATTTATTGTTGTAAATGGGTAGAAAGTTAATTTCAGACCCTGCATTGGATTGAAAATTTGTGGTATTATATAACATATACTATTAAAATACTATTTTGCTATTTTGTATGCAAATATGTTTAGTTGTACCTCTTATATGTAAGTATGTTAAGTTATACCTATATCTGCTCGTTGTATAACCTTTCTACATCTAATAATAGCATTTGCTAATTATATGGATTTTGTATTTAAAAGTTGCTGTCTTCTGTTCTGGAATGTTCATAAATCAAATGATTAAAATGTGTGTATTATAGTTTATTTTATTCAGAACTAAAATATGGAATTGAGTGTAGGGTGGGGTGTAGGGACATATATTTATAATACTAACGATTCAAAATATGTCACTCGACTTATAAACAATAAAATGCGGCTTCGGCATAATGTCTTAATTCTTAACATAATGTCTTAACATAATTTTTGGGAATTTGAAAATGTTGCCATTAAAATATTTTTTTATTATTGTAGATTACTAAATTCATCCACTTATTCACTTACAATAATAATTATAAGGTTAGTTATCATTTTAGTAAGGTCTTCTTACAGAATACAAACGCATTTTTTGTTTTCAATTTGAATAAAACTCAAATGTATAAATGAAATCATAAAACTAAGCACATTAATTATAAAACTTTATTAAAAAACAATTCTTACAAGTTATACAAGAAAATTGAAATCTATAATTTTTCTATAATATAAAAAATAAAAAAAAAATTTTAAGGAAAATAAAATATTATATTACTCATAACAAGTATAAATTTAAACAAAATTCTGTGTATGACTTAGTTGGTGCCAAGTTCCTGATCCAATGATTTACACTTGATGCCCGTTTAGTAACTGCATGTTTAGGTCTTTGACCTATAACTGTAAGTGAGTTGGTGCGAACATTGTCTGTACGGTTTTCATATTTTTTGTGATCGCTACTACCTTTTATTGCAGTCAATTTTGATTATTTCCTGAGACTGCTTATTTTATCAAGACCAAAATAAAAGGATGAATTAAAATGTAATTTTATATTTTGTAATAACCTTTGCCGGCCCTTTCCAAAGCTGGGGTATACTCAGAGTATAGCAGAGTTAAACACAAGACTTAAAAAATTTGTTTAGTTGTTTTTTAAATATAGATATTAAGTCAAAGATCTCTTTTCGGCTCATTCTGCTCACAACTCATGAGGCGGCAAGAAGCTCTTCTCATACGATGGCTCACGATCGAAGATTTGTACGAAGGTGTGACATTTTTAAAAAATTGAGTTAAACCTAATAGTGAAATAGATTTATGTTTTATTATATATTATGCCAGTACTTTTAAATATGAAACAAACAACTAGATAAAAATTCTCAGTTAGCCTAACCACAGAATCTTATTTCCTTATGTATAACTTACTATTAAATAAAATTTTATGAAGTAGTCAGCCACACACAGAAGTACAAAATCAAACTCAGGAACCACCAAAACCCACCTGCAAGCAATCTTACTCAAAGAACTGGAACCCAGCGACTCAAACAGAACTACATAAACCCGGCTATTAAAGAATAATGTCCGACATGGAAACGAAATTGGACGAAGCTTTGGATAAGGACAATTAATTATCTATTTTCTCTTCTTATACAGTAATTAGCAGCGATAATTTATTGTTAGTTCTAAGTTGATTTTTAGAAGATTCAATAAAATTGATATTTTTAATTTTTTCAAAGTAAAATTCGTAGAACTGACCCCCTTCACTTACATCATTTCGAAACAAATACCCTTTCTCTATCTACCCTTTTTCATTTCGTTGTTGCTGTAGCCAATCCATTTTCACAGCCGACCAGGTACAGTTCACTCTTTCAAACAAGTTCAGGTCGCTTCTCTATCACAAATTTTAACTGGAAAGAGTTAGGACAGTTTCACTTCACTGACAATGTGATTAAGATTTCAATTATAATAAGTATTTAAGTTTCAACTTGAACCACGTCGATCATCACTACTTTTCCATATGTAAAACCAGGACAGGACGCTGGTTTATGGGCGCGCTTTACACCTGTTGTAACATTGAATGAACGACAAATGAGTTTCTTATAAAAGTATTTGTTGTATAAAATAAAAATTAACGTAAATTTTATTAATATTAAAATTAATGTATAATTAAATATAATATGTTACTTAGTTTACAAAATATTAATCTCAGTTTGGTTAAATAGCATTTTATGCTTCGCCAAAGATTCTAGGTGGTCTTAAGTCATGAGTTTTTCTTATATATACGGTAATACAATCGGCCTATAGGCCTAAGTGGATCCACTAGGGATCGCCAGTATAACCTAACCTTGCATAGGTTTATCTGACTGGTTAGAAACTTCATATATGGTAGACCTAAAGGTTCCGGACAAAAATGTCTACTTCAAATCTTTACTATATGCAGATTTGTAGTAGACATTTTCACGAATCTAAGGAATTTATAAAGCTTTATTGCCGATCCTCTTTACCCTTGAACCCGTAACTCTTTGCCGTGCATTTTTAGGAGTATTTGTAGACGAGAGTGTTTGTAGATAGATTTAAAAACATACCCAATGCGCTGTAGTTTCCAGCACACAAGCATCGTGCTATCAGAGGGAAAATTATAAATTAAAATACTAAAGTTTGTATTAATGAATAATTAGTTCTTCAATATTTACCATAGTTTATATTAAATGATGATACCTGAAAGGATTCTAAGAGATCAAAAAAAAAACTCTAGATTATATGTTCGTTAATAGTTTATTCAAAAAATTTATAAAATGTAACGAGATTGAAAAAGTGTGTGAGTTTACAAAAGGAAATCAATTCGCAAAAACAAACTTAATGGATACGATAATATTATTATAATATTATTATTCTATAAAATATTCAAACAAAAACAGATTCATATTTTGGTAAATTATTTCAGGAACATATGGAATGTCCTCATAGGAAAAATATCTACAACATTCGAGTTGTGAGGTAAAGTACACCAAACAAAAATGGAATCTAAATGTTTTTGTTTAAATTAAATTCAAATTTTTTAAATTTCATTTGTATTTTATATAAAAATATTCAAATTAAAGCAAATAGTTACTAAAAGTTTGTTCATTAAACTCAAGAATGAGGTATTATTTTAGCATTTATGTTACCTCAGTGTGCAACAAATTAAATAAAAAGTGAATTTGTAGCGTCTCCACCGCCGTCAACTAATAAAAAATAAAAATTAAATATAATTATAAGGAAAAAATATTTCCTACAACAAATATAAATTCTTTTCGAGTGCAGTAGATGGAGCACTCATGATGTTTTCACCTACCAAGAATGCCAATTTATGAGCATATTGACACACTGCTGGTACGCGGCAGGTACCAGTCCAATTATAATACCATATATGTGCGTCATTTTATAAGTTAGCATTTGAATATGTTCTGGCTTAAATCCAGTTGTATCGTGTATAACGTTGTAGTTGGTAGGTGAAACCGTACCTTGGAATATAGACTGCGACTCTAAATAAAAGTCATAACGCTCTGGTAAAGTAATAATATCGTCCACAACG
>NW_024034028.1:0-6571 GCF_002237135.1 Teleopsis dalmanni | reverse complement strand
TATATATATATATATATGTTTATATTTGTGGGAAAATTTTAGGTAATATGTAGAACATATTATATACAAAGTTGCCGTTATTCTAAAGTGTTTCATTTTAATCGGTGTATCATGGCTCCGCGACTTAATAAATTCGCAATTCTTCAACATTTTAATATAAATAGTGATAGCGATTTAGCAGTTCGACTTCTTCGTACAGCTCGTTGGAGATGCTTTTCAATACAAATTTTTTATTAAATTTTTCTTCTAAGCCACGACAAATAGGGTCAATAATCTTTCTCATATTTTCCGAATTAAGGACATTAAATGGAATAGCGAAATAACTCTTTTTTGCTCATTTCGATTTTAATTGTTTGTTTTCGGAATGATTTTTTCACAACTATTGCACTACTACTTGAGCTGGAATCTTCATTTTTATTTATATTTAACTGGTGCATATTTTTTAAATGTGTTCTTAAATTAAATATTCTGTCCCTCTTCAACGAATGTTTGCAAATTTTACAAACTGCTAAATCGTTATCACTATTTATATTAAAATGTTGAAGAATTGCGAATTTATTAAGTCGCGGAGCCATGATACACCGATTAAAATGAAACACTTTAGAATAACGGCAACTTTGTATATAATATGTTCTACATATTACTTAAAATTTTCCCACAAATATAAACATATATATATAAATTAATAATTAATAATTAATATCATATATATCATATATATCATATATATCATAAATTTAATAATTAAAAAAACATAAATTTAGGCATAATCTATTTACAGATAAAATTCATATTCGTACGCACACACATTACTTACAATTTTGCACAACTATATTCAATGCACCAACAAAGAAATAATGCGTACACATTCCCTTAAAACAAAAACAAAAAGAAGAAATCCATATACATTTGCTAATAGCAAAACACAAGCAGCTAACGCATAAGCAAGCAAGTTGCATATATTCCAAATGCATAATAGTCAAAAATGTAAAATTGACTATTAGCAAGCAATCAAAATGAAACCAGTTTACGTTTTTTGCTGTTGCTAATGCATATTTTTATTTCATTTTCATATGCAATGCGTTAGCAATTAGTCGTTTGACAAAAATCGACTGGTTAATATTTATGCATTAGTCAAAATATGGTTGCTTTTGCTAATTTTCAGCAAGCAATTCAAACCCTGCATCTAACAAACAAAAATTTCTTTTCTATTCCTGGTTATTTGTTTTATAAAACCATGGCAAAGTACATGGTGGTACATGTATTTTGATACGAAGGCGTCTAAAACACAATTTTCTAGGTACATATGCTCATAATTATATGTAAGCCACATTAATACACCTTAAGCACAAAGGAAAAAATTTAATTGTATCGGCAGTTTACTGCCCCCCTCGCTTCAACATTACTGAGACCCAATTTAAGGATTACTTCTTAACTCTAGGTGAGATTTCTTGCGGCGGAAGACTACAACGCCAAGCACACGTATTGGGGTTCACGAATCTGTAATCCACAGATTCGTGAATTGTGGAAAACAGCTCCACAATTCCATTCTAATTAGGGAAAATGCACTAGACGTAATCTCTCCTGGGCAGCCAACATATTGGCCTGCTGATAACAATAAAATATCAGACCTAATAGACTTCGCCGTGACCAAAGGCATAAGCAGAAATTCTATCTCAACATACACAAGCTGCGATTTGTCTTCTGACCATTCTCCAGTTACATTTTGCTTACTTGATGATCTGTAGTTATATGACTGTTCCTATAGCCTTACAAATCCTAGAACAAACTGGTTGAAATATAAAAAGTACATTAATTCACACATACACACAAATTACAAGATAAAGTGTAAGTCTCATATTGAGGACGCAATCTCGGTTTTAAACTCCTTGACGTTCAAAACCTAATACCCTTCCATCAGTTTGGTTTTAGGGAAAAATATAGAACTATTGAGCAAGTGATATAACGAATGAAATAAGACACGCATTTGAGCTCAGAGAAAATTGTTCCGTGGTATTCCTCGACGTTAAACAAGTATTTGATAAAATATGGCATAATGGGCTCATATATAAGATACGCTGTTCATTATCTGCAAATTTCCACTCAATTTTAGAATCGTGTCTGCATAATAGAAGCTTTAAAGTTAAATGTAAATCATATACTTTTAATAATTTCCAAATAGAAGCTGGTGTTGTACAAGGAAGTGTTCTTGGCCCTATCTTGTATGTATTTCACATATCTGATATCCCAATAAATAGCTCAGTCGTCAACACAACGTTTGCTGATGATAAGGCAATTTTATGCCGAAACAGAAACGTTGTGCTAGCTTCAAACTAACTTCCATCTCAATTATTTCGGGTGGAGAAATGACTGTCAAAATGGCGAATTAAAATTAATGAACGAAAATGTAGACACGTCACATTTACCTTAAATCGGAGTACGTCTCCAACAATTTTATTAAATAACATTCCCATACCACAAACAGATAATATAACGTACTTAGGCATTCACCTAGACAGACGAATAACTTAGCGCGAACATATTGAAGCTAAAAAAATTCAGATGAAGCTCCAAGCCTCTAAGTTGCATTGGCTCATTAATAACAGATCTTTCCTGTGTCTAGAGTATAAAATATTCTTGTATAACAGCATCATAAAACCAATATGGACTTATGGTATCCAGCTATTTGGTAATGCTAGTGCTAGTCTACAAATTCCCCTTTTTAAAGCTGAATTTGACAATATAAGCAAAAAATACAATAAAAGGCTGACAGAGCATGTTAATCTCTTAGCAAGAAATCTCGCACTTCTATCCATTATTTCCCGCCTACAAAGAGCTGATCGTCCAGCCATTAATTAATATTCAATAGCTTGAAGCAAAAACCGCACCTTTCTTTTAAGTAATCTGATAAAGTTGATCTGCTTTCTTAATAAACCACCTAACTTTTACTCCAATGAAATTTAACCCATTGATCTAAGTGAGGTTCGTGATATAAGGTTTACTTATTTTATTTTATTTTATATTATGTATAGGAAAAATTAAAATTTGTAATATTATATAATTAGTTATAAGATTGTACAACTTATTGTTAGTCTCATTCTAAGAGAAGATGCAATAAATAAATGTATGTTTTAATAAAAAACAAAAAAGAAAGGACACAATTTATGAAATAGTTCACCAAGAAATGAAAATCGGTGGCTGGTAGAGAAATGTACAGCAAATAAAAAACAAAAGTCGCAGGCATTAAAAAGACAACTCTTTGAAATAAAAAAAAATAAAAAAATAATTGTAGTGATAACAGTTACATGGAATACCATCGCTTGATGTGCGAAATACTTGACGCAAGGCCATCATCAGTTCTTGAATATAGCGGGTACGATACTCTAGACATTGAGAGTAGCGTTGAACACGTGAATGATAATTCATGATACAAATAAATATTTTGTTACTGAACTTTAATTTTGCTAATTGCAGGCGAATAGAAATAGAAATATTTAAATGACAATAAAGATGAGCAAAATTGAAATTTTGAATTTAATTCTTTATGTACACTTAATTGGCTTCGACAAAGAATGAATACTAATGTGTGAATGGAAAACCAAAATGTTGAAAGAGCAGCATAAGCATAATGAAAATATGGTATATAGTAGCAATGAGGTGATTCAAAGTTCAATTAAAAGCCTAATTGCATCCAAGAATCTAAATTCATTAAAAATATTCATTTTTTATTATCCATTTTTAAATCTTACTTTTACTCAAATGGTGACTTTATATTTAAAATATTTTAGTTTAGTATAAGTGAAATATAAGATATCCGGACTGAAGAATTTTATCAATTATATATAAGTACAGGCTGAGGATATTCACTTTCGCCGTGGACTCTTTCTACATCCAATGAGGAATTATAACGATATCTCCACAAAATTGTGAAGAATTCCGCACGGTATTATCACATGCGGCATGTTATAAACATCCAGGTCGCTCTTCTTATAAAGCATTCTTCATCTTCCTTTTAAGTGCCCAAATGCTTGTTCCACAACAATTTGTGCTTGACTCAAATATAAGTTGAAGGATGTGTCTTCAGGAGTTAACTCGTCCCTTTAATTTTCCATAATCCAGTTGCAAAACGAATAAGCTGCATCATCAATAATATGACAAGGAAGTTTAAAAAGCATAGCTTCATTGGGGGTGTTGTAAATTCCGAGAACTGCTCCTAAGAACTGATACATCATGTGTACAGCCAAGGTTTTATGCTGCAATATTTCTAAATAATTGGTCATCTACAATAGCTTGCACTGCACTGTAACCCTTTTTGTTACGAAATTCTGCACAACCGTTTTGTGGAGGTGTAATTGGCTCATGAGTGCCGCCTATAACACCAATAATGTTCGGCGGTTTAAATTTTTGTTCAAATCTCGAGGCTATGCGTTCACATTTTGATGTGTTTGCTCAGGATAAAATTTTGCCGACTTGATTTTCAAATGCCTTGCAGTTACACGGTGTTCAGCACAAGAGGTAAGTTTGTAAACTGCAAGAGCTATTTTTTTTTCAACAAACAACCCTTCAACGAAAGTATTTCCTACTGGTGCCATTCTATCCTTAAGTAAATCTACGAGTCTGAAATATGTTTGCCGATTCATTCGAAAATCAGCAATCCATTGTTCATCGTCATAAAACTGCAGAACTTCCAATATCCCACCACTCTGAACTTTTCTTCCTTTTGCTAAAAGTTCTTATTCGTGATGGAAGCTAAAAACAAAAGTGCATTGTAAATATTTTTTGAAAAATTTTATAAACACTTACATTCATTATAGCCTCATCAATGGAACGTATTGCCGTTTTATAAAAGAGTTGTTATCGCATTTCCAGTGATTTTGCAAATATTTCACGGTATATTCCCAAAATGTTCACTGTGGCTTCATTATTCTCTTTTACTAATATACGAGACTGCTGGCCTAATAATGAAAATGCAAATATTTATCATCAAAAATTATTTTATTGTTTTTCAAAGTATTCTCCATACTGATTTATACACTTTTTCATGCGCTCAAACAAATTGTTGAAGTACTTTTTCCACTCCGATTAAGACACCTCCAACACATAGTTTTTGAACGCTTCAACAGCATCTTCTGGCGACGAAAATCGTTGACCACGCATTTTTTTCTTGATGTGTGAGAATGAAAAGTCATTAGGTGCCATGTCTCTTGTTCGTTTTTCGATTTTCTTCGAAGACTTCAGGCAAATAAATTGTGTTGTACCACTCAGAAGTGACCGTCCTTCGTTTCTCAAGCGGAACAGTCGCCACATGACCAGTTTTGCGACCATTTGCCTCGAAGTGCTTTTTCCACGAACAACTTTCGTTGGATTTGGCTCGTCTTCGAACACCCACACGGTGGATTGTTGTTTTGTTTCAGGCTCACACGCATAGATCCATGATTCGTTACCTGTGACGATCCTTTAAACGTCTTTTGAAGCACCGCGAACGTATTTTTTCAATATTTCTTTGCACCTTTTTCGACACGAGCCTTTTTTTGAGCGATCGTCAAATTGTACGGGATCCAAAGAGAACAATATTAAAACAAATTATTAATTGAATTAATTTTTCAGGAGACTCAGGGTATCCCTTAAAACCATATCTTTTGACACCATACCGGAACCCTGCAGATAGCTCTGCAGAACAACAATTTAATAAGAAGCATGTCCTAGGAAGAGAGATCATAGAACGATGTAGTGGCACTTTTAAAAATCGTTTCAGATGCTTAATTGGAGCTAGAGGTCTTCATTATACACCAGAAAAAGCAAAAAAAGTAATACATGTGTGTGCAGCATTACACAACATTTGCATTAAATACGATTTGTCCGAGCCTACACCACCAGATATATATCAAGATAACGATGATAATGAGCCGGAAGATGATCCATTGGAAATTTCGAATGACGACTCGCCATTGGGCGCAAATCCGCATTTGTTAAGGGACGAAAATGCACGTTCAATTATGCATTAAAAAATTGAAATTTAATTACATCTCCTCTAAAAGTATAAAATCCAATTCAAATATTCTTTAAAAATATTTTATTAATATATATATATTAATATATTAAACTTAAACTTAAATAATCTAGAAATAATTGTTTATATTTATATATACTTTAATATTTTTATAATATGTGATAATATTTACATATGTACATTAAATTAAATTAAATTGTTATGTTCTTATATATAACAACATATACTTTATTACTTAAAGTATTATAATAATTTACAATTTAATCTTAATAAATATTATGATTACACCACAGCACGTTTACTCTGCTTTGCACGATTCCGACAACAACTACGCATTTTGTCTTTTTTACTTCTTTCTCTATTTCTTTATGCAATGTTGCCATTATCGAATATACTACAGTTCCTCTCCCATCAAATAGTCCCGTAACCTTTTTGGCGGTTGCCTCTGCCGGTACGGTCGCGATTTTAATGTTTCATCTCTTTTATCTTTTTCTTCTAATGACCCCTCTACTTGACTATCTGGTAGGATATATTCATTTGATGACTGACCTGCCCTTACTT
>NW_024034027.1:0-6573 GCF_002237135.1 Teleopsis dalmanni | reverse complement strand
CCGTCTTTCGTCTTTCAGCATGTATTGGTTTATTTGTCGTATTTCGCAAGGGTCTAAGTATTATATATTACTTATATTGGTTAACGCCAATTTTAACAATAATGTCAACTGTATCATTTTCTTTAATACTTTCATGTCCAAAAATCCAATATACACCCAGCTTAAATCCTTGGGTTAAGTTGGTCTATTGCCACCTTGAATTACTGAACACTTTTGAAAGATATTCAGTATGAAGATATACTTTTACAACAATTTGGCTTATAAAATAAAAATGTCCAATAATCCAATATTCACACAGCCCACTTCTATGGGTCAAACTGTCTATTGCCAACTTGGAATTTGGAAGATGCCCATTATGAAGATATTGCTTTTATGGACACTTCACTTAAAACTAAAAAAAAAAGTAATGCATCTATAATTGTTTTTATTTTCTCTTTTATCTTAAGCGAGGCTAACTGTCGCAAATAAATGATCTCTGCATTTTATATATAAATTATTTTCTGCCATTTATATTCCGAAGTATTTTAAGCAAATGAACTTGAAGTCAATGTTGTTGTCATTAGCTTCTTTAAAGGACATAAATTATAATTCTTTTTGATGAATGGTTCTACCTAATATATTTTAAACTTGTTTGCTAATACCTATAATCAATCAATTATTCACAAAATACTATAATATGACACTCTTATATATTTATTTTAACATTTTAATACGACTTAAAAATTTCAATTTTCAAATAAAGAAGCCCAAGCCAATATGGTTGTATTATTACTGTCATTCAAATATGGTGTGAAATTATCTATATGTTTACAGGATTATCTACGCAACAGCACACTATCTAAATACATTATAAATTTATTATGAACAAATGCAAACATATAGGAGGACATAGGAGTAGATAAGTAGGTACGTAGGTACGTAGGATATGTAGGATATGTAGGATGTTTGTCTGGCATGTGTGCAAAGGAATAGGCAGAAAATTGAAATGTACTCATGCAAACGATTTTGTTATTAATTTCATATATAAACATAATTTTCCAGTTCACTATCAAAATGCGCATAACCAAATTAAATTTATAATAGAAAATATGAAAATGCAATTTATAGAATAAATAAGTCGAAGTAGATATGTTAATTCATTTTAAAAAGGCATCAAATTTCAAAAGCAAATATTTAATATTTTACGTGCATAATCTGTCACATATACAGATTCTAGCATTCTGCCAAATATATGCACTCCACAGAAGTATCTGTGAGTCATAAATTATTTACTAGGAAATCAACAACAATAGCAACAGCAGTTATCTGCAGCAAAATCATTTAATACCAGCAGCAAATGTTGGTAAGCTGAGACTTTGTGAAAGTTTGTGAGACTTTGGTAGTTATGTATGTAGTTATGTATGGTGTAAGGTGTATGGTGTATGGAATGGAACTCAAATGGAAAAACTGTTATCAGTAGAAATCAAATATCTTTGCACATTTGCATAAAAATTAATTTTTCTATTTTGTACTTAATTTTTATTTTATTTTCTTTTAACTTTTGCTCCATGGAACGAACCATTTGCAACTTGCAACCTCACAACCATCACTTTTATTGAATACACTTCATACTGTAACGCTTCACATCGTTAGCAATTGCAAGCCCTGTCCTGTGGCAAAACCGACTTTCTTATGCGGCGCCGACAACAGGACATACTCTTCGTTATGTAGATTGGATTACCATAACTGCATACATGCAACATCTATAAGGATCGCCTGCAAAGGATTCTGTCCATGCAAGGGTAAGTACATAGTGCTGTCAAATTGATGCAAAATTTGTAACTTAAAGATACGCAAAGCTTACTTACATACCTATGTGCACAAATACAAATATACGGATGTCTTTATGTTTGTTGAAGACAATAAAGGAGACTGTGTACATTATACTGGGTTTTGGGTTCTGTTGAAAATTCTGGTGGTATTTGTATTGGGTTATTGTGTCAGTGTTTGCAACCTATTTTATTAAGGGAACCTGAACGTGAGTTGACAGGTTTATTATTTCTTTCATAAATTATATTAAAATTGAAACAAATACAGCAAAAATGTAATTTATGTTATGAATCGAATTATTTTTCCTTATTTCCATTTCTTTAATCTTTTGAGGCAATAAATTGCCTCACAGTTGGTGCTACACAAGGTACAACAGCTACAAAAGTAACTACGAGAACAGCAAAATCAACAGAAACAACAAATTCCACAAATAAGAAATAAAATATCGAAAAATTTTATTGATAAAAGCAAAAAAATGAAAATTGAATTATTTTTATACATTGCAGCAGAAGGAATTGATCCGTCGCTTCTTGGTATCCATTCCAGTCGTCCTTTATTTTACTAGAAAATTCATTTGTATTCGTATTACATGCGACATTTGTACCGCGCGCATCCTCCAATTTTTTTTATGTAAATTCCGAGTATATTTTGCACACTTCGTTGCACTGCATTTGCATTTAATTTAATGCGGCTAAAAAATTTTCCCTTAAGTGCGAAGTAAAGCCAATCAAATTCATAAGATCGCAACTGTTCCACTAAAGCCAAGCATGCCTTAAAGACAGATCTGAGAAAAATATAATAAAATAAAAATTATTGACAAAAAAATACATAAAAAAAATTAAGAAATTAATAAAGGAAAAAAGAAAAAAAGGCTTTTCAGATGAATTTACATAAATCTCAGTTTACTTGATTAGAATATTAAATATATTTATAATAAAAAGATTAAAATTATTAAAAAAAAATTCTTGAAGAAGTGATATTAATAAAAAAAAACGAATTTACATAAATCTCTATTTATTTAAGTGAAAGATTAAAAATTTTAAATAAAAAATAAAATTCCAATTATTAAAAAAAAACATCTTAAAGTAGTTTATAAAGTTAATAAAAATTTTTTAGACGAATTTGCATAAACCTCGTTTGATTTAAGCGGAAGATTAAAAATTTAAAATGAAAATAAACATAAAAAAATAAAAATCGAAAAATATAAAAATAAAATTAAAATTAATTTAAAAAATACATCTTAAATATGTTTATGAAGTTAATAAAAAAAAACTTTTTAGACGAATTTGCATAAACCTCGTTTGATTTAAGTGGAAGATTAAAAATTTAAAATAAAAATAAACATAAAAAAATAAAAATTATTGAAAAAAAAAATCTATAAAAAATTTAAAAATTGGCAAAGAAATAACTCTTTTTCAACGAATTTTATAAATTCTCGAATATATAAAGTAAAAAAATTTGAAATAAATTATTAACAAAAAAATATCTAAAAAGCATTATGAATAAAATAAAGAAAAAAAAAATTTCAAATATAATCTCAATTTATTTGTTAGAATATTATACATTTATAATAAAATTTAGTTAATATTATTGAGAAAAAAGTTATCTTTAAAAATGTTAAAGAAATGAATTAAAAAAAGGCTCTTCAAACAAATTTACTAATTTTCGATTTACTTAAGTGAAGATTAAAAGATTGAAAAATTCTAAACAATAAGAAAGAAAGTGTTTTTCAGAAGAATTCATAAACCTCGGCTCACTTAATTAGAATGTTAAACATTAATAGAAAAATTAAATTAAAATTATCGAAAAAAAATTGTGTAAAAAATATTAAGAATTTAGATAAGAAATGTCCTTTCAGAAGAATAACACAAATCTCAGCTCATTTATAAGAAAATTAAAAACTAAAAATAAACATTAAAATTAGTAAAAAATCAATCAAAAAATTTTCAAAAGATTAGAAAATTGCAAATAATAATAAAAAATTAGAAATTATTAAATAAAGAATATTCTAAGAATTTTCTAAATTCTAAGAAATTAGTGAATACAAAAGTCTTTTCAGACGAATTTACAGAAATCTCTGCTCACTTAATAAAAAAAATTATATATTATATATTAAATAAAAAAATATAAATTTTTAAATGTACTTAAAAGAAATACTATTAGTATCACTTGGTGTTGCTTTTTTTAGTTTTATTCCATAAAGAATTCTATGATTCATTCACATTTTTCTGTGACCTCTCAAACATTACTTCAATCCTTAGCTTATATTTTAATTAAATTGCAACTAAACCAAATAATTAGCTAATTAGTCATGAGTCATAGAAATCCCAAAAACTATTACTTTTGCAGCAATTTATTATTTTTCCTACAATATTAATTAAAATTAAAATTGTGTCCCTCCATTTACTATAATTTTTAATTGAAAATGAAATTAATTTACCCATAAATTCAATTTTAGAAAATCATATTAAATATGTTCTATTTCCACTGCATTGTGAAAACAATCTGAGTATAATTAAATTATTGTTCTAAAGACGTTTATTGTTTGGTTAAAAATTTCAAAATTTTCTACTATTTAACTGCAAGTACCCTACACAGCCCCTTACGTGTACCTCCCCACAACCAATTTAAATGCAAAGCACCGACAAGTTCATTAAAGAATTATGAACACTACTGAAAGGATACATGCAGAACAAGAGTCTGTTCTTTTGCCCCTGAAACTATACTGCATTGCTGTTGTGTAAAATAAGTGAACTAAACCAAAATTTCTACACTGACAAAAGCTGCAAAGCTACAAAGCTCCAACCATAGAACACTAACCAACACTAACAAATAATTTTTGAACTTTTTGTGCTCATTTTCCCTTTAATCTATTACTATTACTATTATTATTATTATTATAATGTATCATTGTTGCATTGTTGCATTCAACAATTGAAACAGTTTAATTGTCCTTGTATTGTTTTATATGCTTTTGTTGTTATTTACGTGTATAAAATGTTCTCTTTTGTTTTCTTTTCTGTTGTGTTGTGTTTTATTGTTGCAGAAAATATTGACGGCAAGCGTTTGCAACGTATTAGCGAGCGTCAAAATGCTTTTAATGCCAAATATAAGAAGACCATAGAGCAACAGCAGAAACAATTACAGCAACAACAGCAGCAGCAGCAGCAACAACAACAGCTAATGTACAAGGACAACAATAATATTTTGAGTGATGACACCAACAACAATAACTTTAATGCTATCATGGACGTAAGTAGTAGCTATAATTTGTTTTTTGTTTTTTGTTTTCTTTTTTTTTTTCTTTTATTTTATTTTTGCATGGAAAGTCAAAAAGATGCAGAAACTATAAAATGTGTGTGTTGATCGGGAGTACACTGTACAATTGACTGTATCATGCAATAAATACAATAGCACTAACTTTAGAATACCCGATAAATAGTATTTATTCGAATATTTAAATATTTTAAATGTGTGTTAAGTGTTAAAAATTTAAAAATACTTAATAATAATTAATTTTTTTTAAGTATTATATTATATTCTATTACTGATATTATTATTTTAATAATATATCGTGTTACTATTAACGTAACTACCTATCTTTAATATACGTTTTTTACTAAACTATAGCTAATGTTCCTAATATTAAACATAACAGTTTTGATTATATGTATTTTTGAACCACCTAATTGATCAATTGTTTAAAATATACACATCTTTAATTATTTTTTCAAAAAATATATTCAATTGTCCCCACTAATTTTGTTTAATTTATTCCAGACTTTCTTTTATATTGAAATTAAATCCATTATTAGTGTTATCTCTCTGTCTCTTCTTCTTCTACATTCTGTTTACCTCTCTCTTTCTATCACACCCTCCGTATATATATATATACATATCTTATACTGCTATTATATCTCTTTCTATTTCTATTTCACTGTGTCTTTCCGTTCTAGTTATTATATCTTTCATTTCTCCTTATTACTCTCACATTTGTCTTATTTCGCTTTACTTTCTATCTATTTTATAGCCTAGCACTTCTTCTTTTTCAATACCAGTCAATTTTTCATTTTTCAATATTGTAAATTAAATAATATAAAAAGTTAAACACTGATATGCGATTCTCATTAAATATTGAAATTTCCATATAACCATTTCCATATATATTCCTTTAAATTCATATCTTATACTAATATATATATTATATTTGTTATATAATTTTATTTTTATATTATATTATATAATTATATATTATTAAACTAAAAAAATTTTTTTTTTGGAATAATATTTACAAGAAAATAAATCCTATATAATTTAATGTAATAAATTTGTATTTTTACTCTTAATGTTCAATCGTATAATGTCCTATACAATTTTTAATTAGTTTTAATGGTATAAGAAAAATATATGCTTAATAGAGAAGAGCAGATAAATTATATAGAAACACATTATTGAAAAATCTTAAGCAAGGATAGTGTAAAGTAAGGATAGTGAAAATGTCATGTTCGATATTTATATGTTTTAATACAATATAATTAAAAATAATCAATTATAAACTATAAGCCCCTTCATTCTTTTGAATAACATAGCCAACTCCGGCTTCCGTTAGTTACCTTTGACTTTGAATGACTTTAAAAGTCGCGCCAAAAGTGATCTTCGGATTTCTACTCTTAAGCGCTGGTCCTTTAGATCTTCATTTCCCGAAGTTCTTTCTTGATATCACAAGTTTAGTACAAATTAGTACATTAGTACTAATTACTACTA
>NW_024034026.1:0-6576 GCF_002237135.1 Teleopsis dalmanni | reverse complement strand
TCAATAAAATTCAGTATCAATATCTTCCCAAAAAATAATATTTCTAAAAGCAATAATACAATATCTTATGAATCGATGGGCTGGAAATTGAGAAACTCTGATTTAGGCTATACGGTCAGTTGAATGATGTCAACAGTTTGATAGAGTCAATTAAGTAAATAATTGAAGCCATACAATTAATTAATTGTAATATCTTTATATCTAATCTAAACCATTTTCATTGTTTTATTGTTAATTAAGTTAGATGACAACGTAAATATCTGTAATTTTTTTAAATAAATTGGCTTAAGTTCAATATATGTTATTTTGTCAAATCAATTAGTAGTATCTAAAAAACTATAAAATTTTTGATTGTCAGAAATAAGTGTTATTGTAGGTATATACATATATATTTATTTATGAAGTACTGTCTTTTTAAGCCATAATTTTAAGAAATTATTAATAATATTTAAATGTAATAAATTTAATAAAAATTCATTTTACCAGACAGACATAATGAATTTAAGTTTATTATAGTTCACTGATTTATATCTCCTGACAGGTTATTCATTTATCAAAAGTTTTTAAGCATTTAAGTACGACAATACAATGATTAGATCACTGGTATGTAATTAACACATAATTGATATATATTCTAAGTTTAGCTTCGTAGGTACGCCGATAAAAAATATACAAAAAAATTTAGACAACAAATTGTTTATATATTAGTTTACATATATACATGCATAATAAACAATATATTTTTATTTACTTTTTTTTAAAAAAATTATAGAGGTATGAGAAGAAGAATTTAATTAGGTTAGATTCTCTCATTTGCTGAATAAAAAAGAAAAATATTTTTAATTAGAAAATTAATTTCTTAAATAAATTCAAATGGCGTGCTGTTTCAAATTATTTGAAAATATTCTTAACTATTGAAATATAATTTTTTTAATACATATATCCGTAAGTACAAGTTGTAATTTATAATTTTAGTGTTTAACTTCAATTATTTTTTGTATTGTGCAAGTCACATGATACTTTAAGAAACGACAGTGTATAATGATGACAGCGTATTAAGTCTATAAAATTTTTCAAATTTAACTGAAAATATTTAATATTATTATAGGCACTGAACGCGACTTACTTTTTGCGAATAGAAATTGTATGGATGAAAGTAAAGCACCAATGCACCATCCTTAAAAACAGGCGCTTTAAAATCCGGTAATGGTTCAGGTGTGTGGGGAGGAGTAGTCGTTATTGTACTTTTTAAATTATTCATTTCGTAATTACAACTGCTTTTTTCCCCTTTTTATTTAAATAATTTTTATTATTGTTATAATTGTGCAACAAACAAAAAAAAAACTTTAATCTGATGAGATTTACGCTTCTGTAAATTTAGTAATTCTCATTAAAATTTTATCACATGCTAAGCGATTTTTTTATCTTTTGAATACAACGGATCGGCGTTTCGGTAACAGAACGATTCCAAACAAAATACTTAATCAGACTAACTCAACTAAATTGTGCTGTCGACTGTAAACCACTAAAATGCTCAGTTTATACTAATTTACACACTTAACCATGTTAGCAAGCAGTTTTTTTTTTCACAAATATACTCGCTCACTAGGCAAACAGTGTGAAAATAAAATTATTATTAAAATTTGTTATTATATTTAAATGAACACAGTAAACAATAAATATAGATGTAGGAATTATAGTAAACATTTTGCATTAAACTTAAATATTTTCTTATCACAATAAAAAATAAAAAAATTCAATCGAATCTAGGTAAAATTTCTTATTTCTAATATACTTTCATGGATACCCCTATTTCAATTCCTGTCCCTGTCAGCTACCTTTGTAGGTTGAATGGTCATAACATTTTTTGTCGCCTCAGCATCCAGTTCGAGTGCTACACGGCCAATATATTCCAAATGTAGAACTTAATACACAGAAGCAAATCAGAGGTATCTAGGTTAATATCTGTCTTTACAGGGCACTGGACCATAGGACGACATGGAGCTAGATTTAGCCTGTAGTATCTTCAGCTCTCAAAGAAAGGAGACCAGAACATCTGATGTGTCTATGTCCAAGTTTGGTCAGAACTAGGCTTAATATTCTGGGGGCCCCTTTTTTAAACACACTCGACGTTATCTCCAGCATTAGCATTGGCCCGATTCTTGCCTTTATAAATGCCTCTGGCTAGTTTTAGCTTGACCTACTCTCTACTTACCACTATTACGAGGTTTTGTGGATTCAAAACAGCTTTTTAAGCTAATTGAGGAGGACTCGTTCCTCCCTCCACCACAACTAGCTATACTTTGAAGAAAATAGAGACCGTGAGCATAGAATTAAAAGTTAACTGTTTTATGTGTTTTCGGTAGAGCAGAGCTCTTCGACCACTCTAAATCCTGTGTGCCTAAATGTAGCCAAACAGAACATATTCAGCCTTTCGTACATATCAAAATTTCTTTGTTGAAGATTGTTTAATGTCAAACGTGCATAGGACCTTCCGGTTTAATACTTATTTCCTAGATTAAAGTTGAACAGTCATTCTAAATAGAAGCTCCAACTGCTTCAAACCCTTATTCTGTCATCCCAAATCAATTTTATTAAAAAGATGTAGATTAAGATGACACACATGTTATATTTTGATTCCATATATTCATACTAAGCTTGTTTGCACTCCTATCCGCCACCCCTTTATTGGAATGTGATAGCGGATGGGAGAGTCATTCTTAAGAGGTGGTTTTAGTAGGTTCAAGTTTCATACTGTGGCTATTCATATTATTAGAAAAACTTATAAACTTATAATTAGTGTTAGGAATAGTTATTCGATAACTAATAAACTGTATATAAGAAATTGGAAAACAAAAGCTTAAACCAGAGAAAAATGAAAGGATGTTGTTAAACAGGCTTAGGTCGTACATAGACTGTATAGTTACGGATGATGAATAAATTGGTATAATTAGTAAATTGTATATAGATGTGAATATCACATTTATGTTAAATTGGTCGTAAAATAAATTTTACAGTTAGCTATAAAATCTAACTAATAATTTTAGTCGACTATAAATAACTGCTGTCAGTACGGACACTACAATAGACTCTGGTTGCTAGTCTATTGAGGTTGTTTGATAAAAAAAGTTTAAGTATTTGAAATCAAAAATTTTGACTTCAATTCTCTAAGTAGAAAACTACGTCACTCCTAAAATATTATGCATTTATTTACTCAGATTTTATTGTACCTAATAACTAGTTTTTTTTTTTAAGAAATTTATTGCAATGTGAGGAGGGTCAAATATTTATTATATTTTATGATGCAAGTAGAAGTTGATATAAAATTTATATAACTATAACTATTATTAACTATTAAATCTAAAAACAAGTAATAAATTTAATAGTTTCAAAATAAATCAGTATTGACATACATTGATTAGTGTCTACACTTATAGGATTTTGACAAGATTTTTATATTCAAATGTAATAATCTTTCATAATAATAATAAATATTATTATTATCAAGTTAAGTCTACAGACAAAAAATTTGTATATTTCAATAAGAAAGTCAGTGTACAAGTATCTTGTAAAATTTAGTGAGTATAGATGCAGGATAAGTTCTCTTCCTGTTATTCGATTCACCTCACCTTACACTGAAAACATACGCCAATAATATACCATCTGCTGATAATAATAAAATCATTCTCTAAGGTGAGACATATAATATTTCAAATAAAGTTAACTTTAGCATATAAGTAGAACATAATATTTTTCCTGGAATTCGGATTAAAATATTTTTACAGGTTGCTTCAAAATTGGGGTTAAATGCGGCGATATTTCGGAGAAAGCTAACCTATCGGGGCCAACATAATCAAAATTGCTCAACTTTCAAATTAAAACGATTTTAGGATTGTATGCCATTGAATTAAATTAAAACCGTAGAATCATTACATAAATGACTAAAATTAAAACTAGCTGTTAGGTCCAATTAACCACTAACACATTATGAGCAGAGTACATGCCATCATTATGCACCAATGAAACTCATCTTAAGCATATAAGCAGATTTAGGAGAGCCAATATATTCCAATATTTTACCCCACATAATATCCATATATTATTAAATTATTAATGTAAATGTTACTTATTGGATAAATTTTGTATGTATATGAATCTAGGATTCCTTCTTTTATCAATTCTTCAATATTTTCTTTATGACAAGTATGACCTACAATTTATACTAATAAATTTTTTTAAATTAAATATTATGTAAAAAAAAATAAACGAATACAGTGTGATATGAGTAATTATTAAAATCTAGTAATTTACTATGTGTTATCAACTAAAATTACTTACAACAAAATATTTTAATATTTGATTAATAATATGGGAGTTCCCTTTGTTATATGCAGTGCCATAAAAATTAATATGTATTAATCGGTTCAGTAGTTCACTCTTATAGTATGTTTCCACTGGCTTCGTTAGACCAATTAACTCACTTGAGATTGCTTGATTTACTTAAATCTTAAGTAAGTTAACAGGTCTAATGAAGCTAGTGCATACGTACTATTATAGGAATCAAACAGTCAGCTAATAATAATCAGTTTCATGCTTAATAGATGTAAACTTATTAAGCTAATATAAGTAAATTTATTCGTCTCTTAAAAAAATCATGCCAAACAGACTCATGATATATGGAAATATATAGAAAATATAAAAAAAATTTAAATTTAAAGTTTTTAATAAATTAACCATTGTTGTTCTTTATCCAATAATGCACACAAAAATAAATTCTTATCTGTTTTTATTTTGAAGACATTAACTTTTCAGGCTGTTATCATATATGTCAGACGTTAGCATATTTTAACAATTTTTTATATGTACAGCCATAAGTTCTGAGTAAATAAAAGAATAATTTTTTAAAAGAAAAATTAGGTTACAAAAAAGTATACAATACTTTTTAAAAAAATTCTACTTCAATTTTTTTAAAAACACATTAACATAATTTTCTATATAATATCAACACTTCTTTTCGGGATTGTATTACCCATTTTGATTTTCAACAAAGGCGAAGCTCTGACCAGCGTGAAGTGAGTTATACTTACTGTTCTAAATTTTGGTGTTAAAACTCCTTCTTAAGTATATGGGATGGTTTTACATTTAACATAACTGTTTTTTTTAAGTAAGTGTTTTCATATGAACCTTGAATTAGTTTTCCGAAACTCCCTTTGGTCTCTGTTAGACCTGCAAAAAAACAATCTCCTTGACTTCGCAGTCGTTTCGTATGTAGTCCTGTACAAAGACATAGCAAAGGATTGATGGATTCTAACTTCTTATCATCATGGCAATTTCTGCATGGTCAGTTTTTCTATCTACCCTTATCCTACGAAACTTAACGATTCCATAGTCTTTGCGATTAAGCTATATGTCTTTTGTCAGTTCCTATATTGTGGTTTGTTTTGAGGTATTGTCACATTTACATCCATTTCTGACCATCTCAGTTGCCATTTCATTTTCTCCAATATAGGTACATATGCTTAAAAAGGTATTGGTCATTGCTCAATGTTCAGAAAGCTCTGTTTCCACCTTGAACTCCATCTTAGTTGTTATCTAATTCTGTGCAATATACATATGCTTAACAGCTTATTGTTCATTGCTCAGAAAGATCTGTTTCTACCTTGAAGTCTATCATCTATTTCTGTAATTTTATTTTTAAATTAATATAATTACAAAGTAATCAAATTTTTACACATTTTCGAATACCTTGATATTTATTATGGACTAATTATCATTGAATCTGATGTTTGAGCTTGACAAATACTTTACAAATACAAATTTTGTTTTTAGTCTAATTTCAGCAATAAAGTTTTAGGATTCTTTGAATGCGGTTTTTAGTGCATTATCTTTTTTTTACTATAATGGTGAGTACCATTTACAACTAATTTAATAGTACATATGGTTTTATTGGGACTTTGCTTCTTATTTATGTTGTGAGAATGGATAAAAACGCTTTAGCGAAAATGGCATTTCAAGTGGTAGTTGGATGAAGTAGGCTTAGAGGTAGAAAATATCTCCGGTGGAGTGATTAAGTTAAGGGAGCACTAACTGACTTGATGTATGACACTAGAGAATGCACACACGCAGCATATACGCCTGGAGAGAAAAGCTTCGTTAGGCTCAAGCCCTGTAATGGGTAGTTTTGTCCAAATAAGTAAGTAGGTACTGTAGCCAACTTCTGCGGTTAAATCGTGCGTTACTCATTACTTTTAAATATAATTTAATTACAATTTGGGCATACCTAAATAATGGTAATTAAGAATAAACAGAATAGCTTTAAAATTGTCAAATACTTCTACAGTCAATCTATATTTTAGTATTTTTATTTGGTGGACATTTATTACACATGACATACTAACATTTTTCCTCTTTTCGCACTTAAAGTTTTTAATAAATATTCTATATAATTTTTTAACCATATTCTTGATGTTAAAAAATAATAGGTAACCCTAAATTAGGGTCCCTAATTGTATAGTAGTATAGTAATTTATGCTATTAATAATATTAATAATTTATGCTATTATTAAATAAATTACA
>NW_024034024.1:0-6581 GCF_002237135.1 Teleopsis dalmanni | reverse complement strand
GCACTTCAAGGGAAAGACGTTCCAAAGTACCTAGTAGAATTAATCGTTGACTATTTTAAAGAGAGAGTGCTTTTGTATTACACAGACAGAGGCACAAAGTCATACCAAGTAACAGCAGGGGTACCACAGGGCTCGGTATTGGGTCCAATATTGTGGAACATTATGTATGACGATGTGCTGAGACTTGAGCTCCCAGAAGGCGCAGAAATAATTGGATTTGCTGATGACATCGCGCTGGTGGTTAAAGGGAAACATATAGAAAAGATACAATCAACATGCAACGAGGCGGTCGCTATGGTAAGGAGCTGGATCACAAGTGTAGGCCTCAAACTTGCTGATCATAAAACTGAAGTCCTTCTTGTAAGCAGCAGGAAAAAGATTGAGTACATTACAATAACTGTTCGCAATGAGCGAGTCACATCAAAACAAGCAATCAAGTATCTTGGAGTAATGATTGACAATAGACTCACCTTCAAAGAGCATTTACGATATGTTGCTGCAAAATGTGCGAAAACAACGTGTGCACTATCGCGAATAATGCCCAATATAGGTGGACCTAGACAACAGAAGAAACAGTTACTCACAAATGTAGTTAAGTCTATTGCTATATATGCGGCTCCCATATGGGCAGAAGCAATGAATAAAAAGACGTACAGATCAGGAGTAGACGCAGCCTACAGAAGATGCGCTCTCAGAGTTGTTTCCGCATTCCGTACAGTATCTACTGACGCGGCCATGGTTATTGCCGGAATGATGCCATTGCAGCAGGAAGCAGAAATTGAAAAGGAAAAGCATGTAGCAAAAAGAATTGGGGTTACAAACTTCAATCAGCTCAATGAAGAAGCATTGAATAAGTGGCAACAGAGTTGGGATATATCCACAAAAGGAAGATGGACGCATAGGCTTATTCCGAAGATAAGTGATTGGACCAACAGAAAGCATGGGCAGGTGAATTACTACCTAACCCAGATATTAACTGGACACGGCTGCTTCAGAGCATATCTTTTTAAGTTCAAACATGACGAAGAAGACACGTGCCCAGCATGTCCATATACAAAAGAAACGGTGGAACATGTGTTCTTTGATTGCCCGAGATATGAGAGCCACCGCAGCTCCTTGGCAAGAGCAACCAGAGAACAGGTCACACCTGATAATATCATCCAACTGATGTTAAAGTCAACAGAAATCTGGAACCTGGTGTGTATTTTTGTGAAAGAAATCACAGAAGAACAGAGAGCAGCAGAGAGAACTAGAAGAGCAGTAAGAGATGACAACAATCGCTGAATCACCACCCTCCGAAGTAATGCTTAAAGGTGGTTCCGGAGGGATTTATGGTTAGAAGAGACACGGTGTTAGGATGAGGTTTAGTACGTAGGCGCAAATATCAAGCAAAAGAGTAAGACTTGGTTGCGAATCATGCATGCTGGTAGTACGGGCTACCAGTATCTTTTGAAGATTCCACATCCCTTAGCTCGTATAGCTTAAAAAAAAAAACATATGTGCTGTGCGACTGACTTATTCAAATGTGCACAATCAGATGTGCGAGAAAATTTTATGCTCGCACCGCACTGTGTGACAAAAAATTCTCTCTACACACGAGTGTGTTGCTCATATTACGATTGCACAAATGTGCACAAATGTGCGATTGCTCAAACGTGCACAAATGTGCACAAATGTGCGATGCACAAACGTGCACAAATGTGTGATTTTGCGTTTGCACCCAAGGGTGGAAAAAAATTACAGGAACTTCACAATTTTGTTTGAAATAGAAAATATTATTTTGTTGCAAATTTTGAAAAAATTGATATTTGCGTTCGTTGGGATCGTAACTTATGTTAAAAATTGCATAAATAACAAATATTTATAATAATTATTTTTGTTAATTAATGTTAACTAAAAATTATAACTGTCTTAACCTTATTTGTATTTTAACTTAAAATATTAGTTTTTTGTATATTACTTTGTGCATTTTTAAATGCAAATATAGTAAGTGAACTTAAAGTATTTGTTTGGAAAGTTTTGCACCAGTTTAAAAAAAATAAAAACATATTTTAGGAAGATTTTTTTATGCCCAAAAAATATGAAAGATTACGAAAGATTAGGAAAATATTTTTTTTTGAACAGGTAGCAGGTATTGGTATTGGTGTATTTGTTTAATAAATTTTGCAACAGTTTAAAAAAGATAATACGGGATGGTCACAAATAGATATTTTTCTTCTCCAGAAATATGTATTCACTTAGGTAGAGTTTCTAACATTCATTAAAAAACGCGAAGATTAGGAAAATATTTTCTTGAATAGGTAGCAGGATTTTAGCGCCCTTTCTACTGTGCTAAGTAAGCAGAGATATAATTTAAGTGAAAAAAATATTTCAGCAATGTTATTAATAAGATTAAATGAAAATTTATTTCAAAAAATATGTAATTAATATTATATATTTTATAATAAGAAATTAAGATATTAAATTATTAAATTATTTCAATAAATTCGTTAAATTTAAGCTGTAATTAAAGATAAAAAATTAAGTGAAATGTAATAACAAATTTAATTTATGTTGTTGTAAAAACTTTTTAATTTGCTTTTTATAACCTTACTAACGAATCTTAGTGTACAACTTACTATTAAATAAAATTTTATGAAGTAGTCCAAAATTGATATATTTAATTTTTTCAAAGTACGATCCGAAGAACCGATCCTCTTTACTTATAACATTTCGAAACAAATACTCTTTCTCTATTAAATTCATGTACCTATTTAATATAACAAAGTTTTTAAGTACATTGTGAAATTAACTTTATTCCCATGTTTTAAATTAATAAACCTTAAAATAATAAGTAATATAAGCAATAAATGTAAATCTAATAATAAATTCAAAATTAAAATATAAATACAAAATCATTTCTTCAATAAAATATTTCGCATTAAGACCAAAATTAATACAAATCAGTTTTCCGTACTATTTTGCTGCGATATTTGTCATAATATTGTGCGCTTTTAAATCATCATTTCACACAAATGTGCAGTAGACATTTCGTCTCCGCACATTTGGGTGCATTTTTATTTTCGAGTCTGCACACAAAATGTGCTCCTCGTATTCTTTTCTGCACACGTTGTGTGCGAGGGCAAGCTGGCTGCCGCACACACAATGTGCTGTGCGAAATAACTTCGGCACAAACACCGAATGCATGTGCGAGTTTTATTTCACTCCACCACATTCGTGTGAAATGTGCGTTTTGTTTGGTACAACAAATCCCAGTAGTCCGTTTGGTAAGCACATGAAAAAGGTATGCATGACATCATGTTTACAAAAGAATGTGAGAAGTCATCATACTAAAAGAATGTACTGGTAATGTATCATGTCATGCGGCTAGCGAAAAAAAAAACCCTTACTCTTCGTGAAATTAACCGAACGACAGATATTATTTTGTCATATTTGTTGTTGTTTCTGTACAATTATTCGAGCATGCTCAGTATTCGTGTGCATTTAAGTGCGGTGCGTTTAATTTTTCGATGCGGATCGATTTTGTGAATTTTTGGTGTATTGCTAAATTTATTAAATTTAATTAATTAATAAACGAATATTATTTAACAAAAGAAATTTATAAGATATTGTGAATTTGTGTTTAACAATATTAATTATTGTTTTTCCTTAGGAATTGCAGTGTAAGTTGAAATTTAAATTGAAAACATTTTTTTTGATTGCACTTTATATACCTGGCGGGTTTTTTAAAAACTGTATTTATTATTTCTGTTTCAGTCTACAGTTCTGTTGCTGTTTCCAGTTTATTTACTGGAATATTTATTTATTATTTTAATAATAATTGTTATTATTTAATTATTTGTTTATATTTTAATTTAAGTTGTTAGTTATTATTTTTTATTCCGTTTTTGTGTTTTTTTTCAACAGTAGTTTATATATTTGGTTGTTTCCTAATTATTTAAATGGAAGGTTTTTCAAATAAAAATAAATAAATAAAACTAACAACTTATTTTTCTTTACAGAAGCCTTACAAAAAGATGGCTATACAGAAAAGGAGTATATTTCGGATATACGAATAGCCATAAAGAATGTTAAAGGAATTTATTATAAACAGCAGTGCATCGACCGGAAGAAGCACAGAATGGAAGAAAGCAGCAAATAATTTTTATTTATTTATATAATATTTATAATAATAAAAAAGCAAATAAAAAAAACAAAAAAAAATTAAAATCTATAATTATAATATCAATAAATTTTGCTTTTGTAATTTTTATTTATTTATATTAAAAAAAAATTTATATTTATATAAAAAAAAAATTAAAACAAAAAAAAATTATAATTTATAATATTGTAATTTTTATTTATTTATATTAAAGAAAAAATTAAAACAAAAAAAATTAATAATATTTATATTTAAAAAAAAATTTAAACCAAAAAAATTTATAATCTATTGTTTTTGTAATGTTTATTTATTTTTCTAATAAATTAAAACAAAAAAATATATTGTTTTATTTTTTTTATAAAAATTTATTTTAGAATAAATATATGTAAAATGCAAGAGCATGCATTTAACATCCTTACAACCTACTGACTTCGTAAGCTACAAAAGAAGGTGACCACCTTCTTTGGAAGCAGGTCGTAAGGCAGAAAATGATCACCTCATATTTTGCGTGCACAAGCATCGCCCATGACGATTTAGTTTACTTTGTCATGTTTACAACATGCTTTCATCGTAAAGTGCATTTGGATTCGTAAACGAAGTTTTACGAATGTCAATTCCGTATTTCGTGCCGCATACCTTTTGCACTTTACCAAGTCATGCATGATTTCGGCGGCCAACTGCTAATGAAAGTCATGGGAATTTGGAAAGGAACTCGTCATGATGACCGGCGAAAAGTAAGCATGATGTAAGGGAAGATAGCAGCATGACGGTCCCTACTGGGTTGTTGTGTACACACAAATTGAGAGCAATCCCAGTAGGGACCGTCATGCTGCTATCTTCCCTTACATCATGCTTACTTTTCGCCGGTCATCATGACGAGTTCCTTTCCAAATTCCCATGACTTTCATTAGCAGTTGGCCGCCGAAATCATGCATGACTTGGTAAAGTGCAAAAGGTATGCGGCACGAAATACGGAATTGACATTCGTAAAACTTCGTTTACGAATCCAAATGCACTTTACGATGAAAGCATGTTGTAAACATGACAAAGTAAACTAAATCGTCATGGGCGATGCTTGTGCACGCAAAATATGAGGTGATCATTTTCTGCCTTACGACCTGCTTCCAAAGAAGGTGGTCACCTTCTTTTGTAGCTTACGAAGTCAGTAGGTTGTAAGGATGTTAAATGCATGCTCTTGCATTTTACATATATTTATTCTAAAATAAATTTTTATAAAAAAAATAAAAAAACAATATATTTTTTTGTTTTAATTTATTAGAAAAATAAATAAACATTACAAAAACAATAGATTATAAATTTTTTTGGTTTAAATTTTTTTTTAAATATAAATATTATTAATTTTTTTTGTTTTAATTTTTTCTTTAATATAAATAAATAAAAATTACAATATTATAAATTATAATTTTTTTTTGTTTTAATTTTTTTTTTATATAAATATAAATTTTTTTTTAATATAAATAAATAAAAATTACAAAAGCAAAATTTATTGATATTATAATTATAGATTTTAATTTTTTTTTGTTTTTTTTATTTGCTTTTTTATTATTATAAATATTATATAAATAAATAAAAATTATTTGCTGCTTTCTTCCATTCTGTGCTTCTTCCGGTCGATGCACTGCTGTTTATAATGAATTCCTTTAACATTCTCCTTTTCTGTATAGCCATCTTTTTGTAAGGCTTCTGTAAAGAAAAATAAGTTGTTAGTTTTATTTATTTATTTTTATTTGAAAAACCTTCCATTTAAATAATTAGGAAACAACCAAATATATAAACTACTGTTGAAAAAAAACACAAAAACGGAATAAAAAATAATAACTAACAACTTAAATTAAAATATAAACAAATAATTAAATAATAACAATTATTATTAAAATAATAAATAAATATTCCAGTAAATAAACTGGAAACAGCAACAGAACTGTAGACTGAAACAGAAATAATAAATACAGTTTTTAAAAAACCCGCCAGGTATATAAAGTGCAATCAAAAAAAATGTTTTCAATTTAAATTTCAACTTACACTGCAATTCCTAAGGAAAAACAATAATTAATATTGTTAAACACAAATTCACAATATCTTATAAATTTCTTTTGTTAAATAATATTCGTTTATTAATTAATTAAATTTAATAAATTTAGCAATACACCAAAAATTCACAAAATCGATCCGCATCGAAAAATTAAACGCACCGCACTTAAATGCACACGAATACTGAGCATGCTCGAATAATTGTACAGAAACAACAACAAATATGACAAAAAAATATCTGTCGTTCGGTTAATTTCACGAAGAGTAAGGGTTTTTTTTTTCGCTAGCCGCATGACATGATACATTACCAGTACATTCTTTTAGTATGATGACTTCTCACATTCTTTTGTAAACATGATGTCATGCATACCTTTTTCATGTGCTTACC
>NW_024034023.1:0-6584 GCF_002237135.1 Teleopsis dalmanni | reverse complement strand
TATATATATGAAAACAAGTAACCAATTTTGATATATAATACATTTTCTATTGTTATGTCAACGTCCTAGAAAATAATTACTTATGAAAGAAACAAAGTGACTAATATTATCTCGTTTGTTTATTCCAATAGCTGGTCTTTATTGGACATTTAACTCGCTATATTTTAAGTATAGAAATATGTATATCGTAATTTTATTTCGTATAATATATTATTTTATTCATAAGAAAATGTTATTCGAACAATTAGCTGTGATTTTAGAACAATATTTAATAAATTATTAACTAAAATGCATTTGGAAGTGATTGACATATCACCGATTGTATGCTCCGGTTGTTGGACTGCATTATTGTGCTTAATTACGATATTTTAATTTTAGAAGAATATCGTAATTTTGCACTCTATAAAGTCCACTAACTATTCAGCACGTAGAAAGGAATTGAACGAAACTATATATATGATATGAAACAACCAATTTTGATATATAATATATTTTCAATTGCTATATTAATGTTCTAGAAAATAATTAGTTATGAAAGGAACAAAGTGACTAATATTTTCTCATTTGTTTATTCCAGTAGCTGGTCTTTATTGGACATTTAACTTGATATATTTTAATTATAGAAATATGTATATCGTAATTTTATTTTGTATAATATATTATTTTATTCATAAAAAAATGTTATTCGAACAATTAACTGTGATTTTAGAACAATATTTAATAAATTATTAACTAAAATGCATTTGGAAGTGATTGACATATCATCGATTGTATGCTCCAGTTGTTGGACTGTACAGATGTGCTTAATTACGATATTTTAATTTGAGAAGAATATCGTAATTTTGCACTCTATAAAGTCCACTAACTATTCAGCATGTAGAAAGGAATTGAACGAAACTATATATATGATATGAAGTAACTAATTTTGATATATAATATATTTTCTATTGTTATGTTAATGTCCTAGAAAATATTTAGTTATGAAAGGAACAAAGTGACTAATTTTTTCTCGTTTGTTTATTCCAATAGCTGGTCTTTATTAGATATTTAACTTGATATATTTTAATTGTAGATGTATGTATATCGTGATTTTATTTCGTATAATATATTATTTTATTCATATGAAAATGTTATTCGAACAATTAACTGTGATTTTAGGACAATATTTAATAAATTATTAACTAAAATGCATTTGGAAGTGATTGATATATCATCGATTGTATGCTCCAGTTGTTGGACTGTATAGATGTACTTAATTACGATATTTTAATTTTAAAAGAATATCGTAATTTTGCACTCTATAAAGTCCACTAACTGTTCCGCAAGTAGAAAGGAATTGAACGAAACTATATATATGGAAGCAAGTAAGTAATTTTGATATATAATACATTTTCTAGTGTTATGTTAATGTCCTAGAAAATAATTAGTTATGAAAGGAACAAAGTGACTAATATTATCTCGTTTGTTTATTCCAATAGCTGGTCTTTATTGGACATTTAACTTGCTATGTTTTAATTGTAGATGTATGTATATCGTAATTTTATTTCGTATAATATATTATTTTATTCATAAGAAAATGTTATTCGAACAATTAGCTGTGATTTTAGAACAATATTTAATAAATTATTAACTAAAATGCATTTGGAAGTGATTGACATATCACCGATTGTATGCTCCGGTTGTTGGACTGCATTATTGTGCTTAATTACGATATTTTAATTTAGAAGAATATCGTAATTTAGCACTCTATAAAGTCCACTAACTATTCAGCACGTAGTAAGGAATTAAACGAAACTATATATATGAAAACAAGTAACCAATTTTGATATTTAATATATTTTTAATTGCTATATTAATGTTCTAGAAAATAATTAGTTATGAAAGGAACAAAGTGAGTAATATTTTCTCGTTTGTTAATTCCAGTAGCTGGTCTTTATTGGACATTTTGCTTGCTATATTTTAATTATGGAAATATTTATATCGTAATTTTATTTCGTATAATATATTATTTTATTCATGAGAAAATGTTATTCGAACAATTAGCAGTGATTTTAGAACAATATTTAATAAGTAATTAACTAAAATGCATTTGGAAATGATTGACATATCATCGATGGTATGCTCCAGCTGTTGGACTGTATAGATGTGCTTAGTTACGATATTTTAATTTAGAAGAATATCGTAATTTAGCACTCTATAAAGTCCACTAACTATTCCGCACGTAGAAAGGAATTGAACGAAACTATATATATGAAAACAAGTAACCAATTTTGATATTTAATATATTTTCAATTGCTATATTAATGTTCTAGAAAATAATTAGTTATGAAAGAAACAAAGTGACTAATATTTTCTCGTTTGTTTATTCCAGTAGCTGGTCTTTATTGGACATTTAACTTGCTATGTTTTAATTGTAGATGTATGTATATCGTAATTTTATTTCGTATAATATATTATTTTATTCATGAGAAAATGTTATTCGAACAATTAACTGTGATTTTAGAACAATATTTAATAAATTATTAACTAAAATGCATTTGAAAGTGATTGACATATCATCGATTGTATGCTCCAGTTGTTGGACTGTATTGATGTGCTTAATTACGATATTTTAATTTTAGAAGAATATCGTAATTTTGCACTCTATAAAGTCCACTAACTATTCCGCACATAGAAAGGAATTGAACGAAACTATATATATGAAAACAAGTAACCAATTTTGATATATAATACATTTTCTATTGTTATGTCAACGTCCTAGAAAATAATTAGTTATAAAAGAAACAAAGTGACTAATATTTTCTCGTTTGTTTATTCCAGTAGCTGGTCTTTATTGGACATTTAACTTGATATATTTTAATTATAGAAAAATGTATATCGTAATTTTATTTCGTATAACATATTATTTTATTCATAAAAAAATGTTATTCGAACAATTAGTTGTGATTTTAGAATAATATTTAATAAATTATTAACTCAAATGCATTTGGAAGTGATTGACATATCATCGATTGTATGCTCCGGTTGTTGGACTGTATAGATGTGCTTAATTACGATATTTTAATTTGAGGAGAATATCGTAATTTTGCACTCTATAAAGTCCACTAACTATTCAGCACGTAGAAAGGAATTAAACGAAACTATATATGTGGAAGCAAGTAAGTAATTTTGATATTTAATATACTTTCAATTGTTTTATAAATGTCCTTGAAAATAATTAGTTATGAAAGAAACAAAGTGACTAATATTTTCTCATTTGTTTATTCCAGTAGCTGGTCTTTATTAGATATTTAACTTGATATATTTTAATTGTAGATTTATGTATATCGTAATTTTATTTCCTATAATATATTATTTTATTCATATGAAAATGTTATTCGAACAATTAACTGTGATTTTAGAATAATATTTAATAAATTATTACCTAAAATGCCTTTGGAAGTGATTGACATATTATCGATTGTATGTTCCAGTTGTTGGACTGTATTATTGTGCTTAATTACGATATTTTAATTTGAGAAGAATATCGTAATTTTGCACTCTATAAAGTCCACTAACTATTCAGCATGTAGAAAGGAATTGAACGAAACTATATATATGAGAACAAGTAACCAATTTTGATATTTAATATATTTTTAATTGCTATATTAATGTTCTAGAAAATAATTAGTTATGAAAGGGACAAAGTGACTAATATTTTCTCGTTTGTTTATTCCAGTAGCTGGTCTTTATTGGACATTTAACTTGATATATTTTAATTATAGAAATATGTATATCGTAATTTTATTTTGTATAATATATTATTTTATTCATAAAAAAATGTTATTCGAACAATTAGCTGTGATTTTAGAATAATATTTAATAAATTATTAACTCAAATGCATTTGGAAGTGATTGACATATCATCGATTGTATGCTCCAGTTGTTGGACTGTATAGATGTGCTTAATTACGATATTTTAATTTGAGAAGAATATCGTAATTTTGCACTCTATAAAGTCCACTAACTATTCAGCACCTAGAAAGGAATTAAACGAAACTATATATGTGGAAACAAGTAACCAATTTTGATATTTAATATATTTTCAATTGTTTTATAAATGTCCTAGAAAATAATTAGTTATGAAAGAAACAAAGTGACTAATATTTTCTCATTTGTTTATTCCAGTAGCTGGTCTTTATTAGATATTTAACTTGATATATTTTAATTGTAGATTTATGTATATCGTAATTTTATTTCGTATAATATATTATTTTATTGATATGAAAATGTTATTCGAACAATTAACTGTGATTTTAGAATAATATTTAATAAATTATTACCTAAAATGCCTTTGGAAGTGATTGACATATCATCGATTGTATGTTCCAGTTGTTGGACTGTATTATTGTGCTTAATTACGATATTTAAATTTGAGAAGAATATCGTAATTTTGCACTCTATAAAGTCCACTAACTATTCAGCATGTAGAAAGGAATTGAACGAAACTATATATATGAAAACAAGTAACCAATTTTGATATTTAATATATTTTCAATTGCTATATTAATGTTCTAGGAAATAATTAGTTATGAAAGAAACAAAGTGACTAATATTTTCTCGTTTGTTTATTCCAATAGCTGGTCTTTATTGGACATATAACTTGCTATAGTTTAATTATAGAAATATGTATATTGTAATTTTATTTTGTATAATATATTATTTTATTCATAAGAAAATGTTATTCGAACAATTAGCTGTGATTTTAGAATAATATTTAATAAATTATTAACTCAAATGCATTTGGAGGTGATTGACATATCATCGATTGTATGCTCCGGTTGTTGGACTGTATTGATGTGCTTAATTACGATATTTTGATTTGAGAAGAATATCGTAATTTTGCACTCTATAAAGTCCACTAACTATTCAGCACGTAGAAAGGAATTGAACGAAACTATATATATGATATGAAACAACCAATTTTGATATATAATACATTTTCTATTGTTATGTTAATGTCCTAGAAAATAATTAGTTATGAAAGGAACAAAGTGACTAATTTTTTCTCGTTTGTTTATTCCAGTAGCTGGTCTTTATTAGATATTTAACTTGATATATTTTAATTGTAGATGTATGTATATCGTAATTTTATTTCGTATAGTATATTATTTTATTCATATGAAAATGTTATTCGAACAATTAGCTGTGATTTTAGGACAATATTTAATAAATTATTACCTAAAATGCATTTGGAAGTGATTGATATATCATCGATTGTATGTTCCGGTTGTTGGACTGTATTGTTGTGCTTAATTACGATATTTTAATTTTAAAAGAATATCGTAATTTTGCACTCTATAAAGTCCACTAACTGTTCCGCATGTAGAAAGGAATTGAACGAAACTATATATATGGAACAAGTAAGTAATTTTGATATATAATATATTTTCTATTGTTATGTTAATGTTCTAGAAAATAATTAGTTATGAAAGGAACAAAGTGACTAATATTTTCTCGTTTGTTTATTCCAGTAGCTGGTCTTTATTGGACATTTAACTTGCTATGTTTTAATTGTAGATGTATGTATATCGTAATTTTATTTCGTATAATATATTATTTTATTCATAAGAAAATGTTATTCGAACAATTAGCTGTGATTTTAGAACAATATTTAATAAATTATTAACTAAAATGCATTTGGAAGTGATTGACATATCATCGATTGTATGTTCCGGTTGTTGGACTGTATTATTGTGCTTAATTACGATATTTTAATTTAGAAGAATATCGTAATTTAGCACTCTATAAAGTCCACTAACTATTCAGCACGTAGTAAGGAATTAAACGAAACTATATATATGAAAACAAGTAACCAATTTTGATATTTAATATATTTTTAATTGCTATATTAATGTTCTAGAAAATAATTAGTTATGAAAGGAACAAAGTGAGTAATATTTTCTCGTTTGTTAATTCCAGTAGCTGGTCTTTATTGGACATTTTGCTTGCTATATTTTAATTATGGAAATATTTATATCGTAATTTTATTTCGTATAATATATTATTTTATTCATGAGAAAATGTTATTCGAACAATTAGCAGTGATTTTAGAACAATATTTAATAAGTAATTAACTAAAATGCATTTGGAAATGATTGACATATCATCGATGGTATGCTCCAGCTGTTGGACTGTATAGATGTGCTTAGTTACGATATTTTAATTTAGAAGAATATCGTAATTTAGCACTCTATAAAGTCCACTAACTATTCCGCACGTAGAAAGGAATTGAACGAAACTATATATATGAAAACAAGTAACCAATTTTGATATTTAATATATTTTCAATTGCTATATTAATGTTCTAGAAAATAATTAGTTATGAAAGAAACAAAGTGACTAATATTTTCTCGTTTGTTTATTCCAGTAGCTGGTCTTTATTGGACATTTAACTTGCTATGTTTTAATTGTAGATGTATGTATATCGTAATTTTATTTCGTAAAATATATTATTTTATTCATAAGAAAATGTTATTCGAACAATTAGCAGTGATTTTAGAACAATATTTAATAAATTATTAACTAAAATGCATTTGGAAGTG
>NW_024034022.1:0-6591 GCF_002237135.1 Teleopsis dalmanni | reverse complement strand
TATAGCTTAAATTTATTAAATAAGAAACGTGCATTTATTTAATATGAGTATTTTATTAATCCAATTTAAGTTTTAGAACAAAAAGAAAAAACGTGTTCACTCCACGAGATTAAAAACGAGAAGAAGGGCAAAACAAAAGTAAAGTGAAAAAATAAGAAAATGTACAACAATAAGTGTTGCCACAATGATAAAAAGCGAATATTTTCAACACTCCCTCTCGCTTTTAGAAATTAAATTTTTACTTAGATATTAACAAAATTATTGATAAGATACAAAAATTTTTCTTTACTTAAAGGTTTTGTAAATACATCTGCTAACTGTTCATTCGTCTCCTTGTACTGCACATCAACTTTACCTTGATCCTGCATGTCACAAGTGTAGAAATATTGAATGTCAATATGTTTCGTTCTTTTCGAAGACTGGGGATTTTTGACCAGTGTAATCGCACGTTGATTGTCTGAAAAAACAATTGTTGGTGAACGCTGTTCATACCCACAATCACACAAAAGCTGTCTAAGCCAATTCGCTGCCTTAGTAGCTGCACAAAGTGCCACAAATTCTGCTTCCGTAGTTGATGTAGCAGTAATTGTTTGTTTGCGTGAGCTCCAAGCAATTGCTCCACCATTTAAGAATGCAGCCCAACCAGAAATACTGCGCCTAGTATCCTTGTCGCCGCCCCAATCAGCATCAGAGTACATTGATAACTGTATGTGCTCTGAATGCATTTTAAAATGAATGCCATAATCAACTGTACCTTTCAAATATTTCAGAATCCTCTTCACTCCTTGCCAATGTGTTTCTGAGTGTTTTTCAAGATATCTGCTTAAAACTCCAACAATATAAGCAATGTCTGGTCTGGTACAAATCATTAAGTACATAAGTGATCCAACAGCTTCACGATACGGTATGTTTGATTTGTTGTTAGTTTTGTCGTCTTTTACAAAATTCATTCCGACTTCAGCTGGAGTTGACACAGGATGGCAATTCAAATGATTAAAACGTTCTAAAACTTTTTCTGAGTACACCTTTTGAAATAATTTTAATGTGCGTTTTTCTTTATCAATTTTAATTTGTAATCCAACGAAAAACTCTGCTTCGTGATATGTTATTTCAAATTCGATATGTAAATTATGCAGTAAGCTTTTAATGATTTCAGTATTATGACCACATATAAGCCCATCATCAACGTAAAGTAATAAATATAAGACATCGTTATTCACTTCATATGTAAATACGCATGGATCTGCCCACGATTGCTTAAAACCAAAATTGGTAAGAAAATGTACAATTCGTTTGTTCCATTGCCTTGAAGCTTGTTTTAAGCCATACAAGCTCTTTTTCAGTAAACAAACTCGATCGTCTTTAGCAAAACCATTTGGCTGCTCCATGTATATAACTTCATCTAAATTACCATGTAGAAATGCAGTTTTCACGTCAAACTGTATGATGTTCATATCACGAGCCGCAGCAATTGCAAGGACCGTCCTTACCGATTCATATCTAACAACCGGTGCAAAAACTTCATCGTAATCGACGCCATATTTCTGTGAGCATCCTCTCACCACTAAACGAGCTTTGTATTTTTCAATGTCACCATTAGTTTTAAACTTCTTTTTAAAAATCCAACGGTTTGAAATTACATGCATGTCATTTGTGCGAGGCACTAAAATCCAGGTCTTATTAGTTTCCAATGATTGAATTTCTTTGCTAATTGCGTCGGTCCATTTATCGCAGTCTTTGCTAGACAATGCCTCCTCAAGAGTTAATGGTTCAACATATGCAACACATAATTCAGCTACTGGTATTGACTGAGATGGATTTTGTGCCTTTATTGCACTTCTTGTTTGATATGGACTTCTTGTTAATATTGGAGATTTTATGACTTCTGGTGATTTCACATTTTGTTGCACCTCTTGTGTCTTTGTATTATCACCATCATCAACGCGATTATTTATATCGCATTTTTCATACACCTCGTTGACTGTAGCAGGTGTTTCATTAAATATGACATCACGACGAATAATCACCCTTCTATTTGTAGGTTCGTACACCCTGTAAGCTTTACTACCTTCGTTGTAGCCGACCATAATGCCTTTAAACGAGTTCTTTTCCCATTTTGTACGCTGCTCTTTTGGAATATGAACATACACAACACTACCAAAAACACGGAGATGTGCCACTGAGGGTTTCCTTTTAAACCACAATTCGAATGGAGTGCATCCTCCAATCACATCTGAAGGTGTTCTATTTTTTAGATAAACTGCAGTGTGTGTAGCATCAGCCCATAAATTTAATGGTAACTTTCTATTGTGAAGCATAGATTTCGCACTTTCAATTATTGTTCTGTTTTGTCGCTCAATGAATCCATTCTGTTCGGGTGCTCTTGGTGTTGTAACTTCGTGCTTGATGTTGTTTTTTAATAAAAAATTATTTACTTCTTCGTTGCAAAATTCAAGTCCACCATCCGAACGTATTCGTTTAATTGAATGTCCATCCGCTTGAACATCTGCTAGAAAATGCATTAAGTTTTTAAAAACATCTTTTTTGCTTTTCAGAAAATAAATGAAACAATAACGTGAATGATCATCCTTCAAAAGCAAAAAATAATACGATCCACCAATTGATGGCATACTCATCTTTCCACATAAGTCCATATGGAATACTTCACCCGCTTTTTCAGAGCGATTTGCGCCACTTTTTGGAAATGACTGTCTGTGTTGTTTGCCGTAGGCACAACCCTCACAAAATATCTTCTCTTGATGGAAGTTTGCTATGTGTAAGTCACAGACTACATTACGTGCACACATATCCCTAAGTGTTGCAAAGTTAACATGTCCAAGACGCTCGTGCCACAGCATTGCAGATTCGGATGTCAAAACATTTAAAGATGATGTCAACACTGGTTTCAAATTCAAGCGATAAAGTCTGTTTTCACTTTCACCTTCCGTGATCAGAGAATCTCCATTCATGAAATAAACGTATTTACCACCTGGTTCAAATGTCACTCTAGCACCTCTTTCAGTTGCTCTTGAAATTGATATAAAATTTTTATCTAATTCTGGAACTAGCAAAACATTTTTAATAAGATGCAAAATGTTTGAATTGCCACGTACCTCAATGTCACCCTTACCTTCTACCTTTAATCGCCGGCCATCGCCAACTTTTACATATTCATTACAAGATTCAGCAACTAAATTTGTAAAAAGCTCCCTCTGAAATGACATATGGTCAGTTGCACCAGAGTCCGCATAGAATACGTTTTCAATCTTGTTTAAATTCTTTGTTGAGTTCAAATTGAATAAATACGTATTTTCACTGTCAGCTGCTTGCTGCATTTGCCAAGTTTTTTCATTCGCACTTTGAAGTAATAGAGTTTGCGGTTCGTTCCTTTTAGTATGTGCATAGTTTTGGTCTTTTTTACGTTTTCTACATTCACGGGCCCAATGACCCGGTTTATTACAATAATTACAATTGCCCTTACGTTTTGCAGTAATATTGTTACTGCCTTTTCCTTTACTAGTTGAAAACACTGCATTGGCCGTATTGTTACTGTGTTTGCTTTTACTTATAAAGTAGACTGCATTGCTAGTGTTCATTTCGCCATTTGCCCTTATATTCATGAGGCTTTCTTCGTTTACTAAATGCTCAGTTAGACGTTCAATATTTTGGTTTTCTCGTGGCACCGCATACCATGCTGTACGTACATGGTCAAATCTAACTGGTAAGCTGCTTAAAATTTTTGCAATGATCATTGGTTCTTTTTGCTCTAGCTGCATATCATTGAGTCGTTGTGCTATTGATATGATATCTGCTATGAAATCAACCACCAGCTCGTCGTCTGCCATTTTAGTACTCATAAATTTTTCAAGTAAAACTTGCGCTGATTGCTCACTTTTTTCAGCGTGCACAGCTTTTAATTTCGACCACATTTGTGCTGCCGTAGTACATTCCGTTAAATATTTTAGTTGTTCCAGTTCAATTCCTCTCATAATAAAAGCCTGTGCTTCCGCGTCCTTGTCATCCCATTGGATGCCATTTGCATCTGTTCTTTTTTCTGTTCCAAGAATATATTTGTTGAGCTTGTTCTCATTCATGTATATTTCCATTTGTCTTCGCCACAATTGGTAATTCTGACCATTGAAACGGTGTATATGATACATCCTTGATTCACTCATGTTTATATTTTGTACCTCAGTTATTTTATTACTGCTGTCTTGTAAATCTTCAATTAAACTGTTAGTTAAATCAATCGCTATTGCAGAGTCTACAGGAACCAGAGAACCTTCACTATCCATACAGCTATTTAAATAAAAATTTATTCAAAAACAATTAATGTAATTTTTTTTTAGTGATCGCGCTCCTGGGCCCATAACCTGTTGAAGTTTGATTATTATAGCTTAAATTTATTAAATAAGAAACGTGCATTTATTTAATATGAGTATTTTATTAATCCAATTTAAGTTTTAGAACAAAAAGAAAAAACGTGTTCACTCCACGAGATTAAAAACGAGAAGAAGGGCAAAACAAAAGTAAAGTGAAAAAATAAGAAAATGTACAACAATAAGTGTTGCCACAATGATAAAAAGCGAATATTTTCAACAGTTATTATTTTATTTTTTGGACCGATTGTATTCGATATTGCAAGCGTTGCTGCTAAAGATGCAACTTTGGTAAGCTTTTATTGGATGGTCCTATTTTTAGGAGCAACGTGTTTAATGCGTCTATTATCAAATGAGCATTTAGTTTATTTGGTATGCTCTTCATATGTGTTCTCTCTAGGTGAAGATTTTGCTTACTCATTTGCACTCGTGGTTATGTATGCAAATAGCAAGTTTGCTGTCAGATTTACTTATTATAAATACTATTAAAATAAAATGAAATTAAGTTTAATTAAATATAAATATAATTAATATTAAATTAAATTAATACAAAATAATAAGTAAATATGTATATTATATTTTATATTGAATAAATAAGTAAAAAGGTAATTATGGTAGTAATTGTGGTAGTTGTGATGAGTTGAATTGTGTTGCGATGTGTTGTGCAATGTAGTGTTCTGTTGTATTGTAGGCTTCACTTTGTGTTAGCATTTGTGGAACACGTTTTTAATAGAATAATAACTGTCTCTGTCAGCACTTTTTTGTTTTGTATATGTATGCACAAAAGCGTACTGATCTTTTGGTTTGTCACTTTTTATTTTGAGGTTTTAATGTTGATCTGCTGTGTCTGTTAGCGGTTTGAATAGTACAAACCGAAAATAAACACGAATTCTAAAAAGCGCGAATTATATGTTTAATTAAAACACATGTTTGTCTTTTTATTTAAAATATTTAATATTTTTTAAGACATGGTTTTACAGAGTGAATCTTAAGACTAACTTATAACTAACAACTTTGCTTATATTTATAGTGAGGATTCGAAGTATCGAATCCTGATAAGACAATTCATTGTTTGGTTAGGCCGAACAACGATAATAATATTTTTAGTTACAATATTTATTTAGAGATTGTAAAGTATGTAATTATAATATAATACAATGAGAACATTTCATTGTTTGGTTAGACTGAATAGCGATAACAATATTTTTAGTTACAATGTTTAGTTAAAGATAATAGAATATAATAAAATATAATGTAGATCTTTCGTTGTTTCATTAGGTCGAACAACGATAATAAAATGTTTAGTAGAATGCAATTTAGATATTTCGTTGTTTGATTAGGTCAAACAACGATAATAAAATATTTAGCATAGGAATAAGATAAGAGAATGTAACTCGCGCGCTGTTTTCAAATTAATATTTTATCCAGTTTTCGCTTTTAGTAATTAATTTTTGTCCAAAGATTTTCTTTTTTTGTGTTTTTGTATTAATAACAAACGTAATTCTTAAAAAAGTACTTGTTATTTACTTATTTACTTATATAAATATTTATTTATTTATTGCACTTATTTATTCAAATCCTATAAAAGTTTTATGTCCTATAAAATGTTTATAATGGTAATATCTAATTTACCTAATTTTTATCCAATTTACCCTTCTCGAAATTTTGGTAAATACCAACATCCGCTGTCATACCAACATAATTCACTATTTCCCTCAATTTTCCATCGATTTACTTGAACTTGTACATGGTTTTACCCATTCCACAATTGGATATACATATAACTTCTGTATAAATATATATGTCGCTAGTTTCCCACACAATGTTTATTTCTTACAGCTAATGAATTATTTACAAACTTAATGTAAATTAATTACACAATAATGAAAAATGAATTCAAATAAAATGTGTTTTTGGTTCTTTACAAACGGTGGTTGTTAACACGTGGCGCGTCGCTAGAACAAACTGCTTGATTAAAAAAGGCACAATGATATCTTTTTCTTCTCTTCTTGATGCTGAAGTTGGTTGTCATTCCAAATGGAATGTTTTTGGCACTAGATGGCGCTAGAGTCTGTATGTTGTGGCGTTCATTTTGCCATCTGTCGGCAAAGTAAAACCAGAAATGATCTTTTTTCGTATGGATAAGCAACCAACTTCAAGTAGACGCGAGGTAAAAATAAAAATAGTTAATCAGCAATCAATAAGTGTGTTT
>NW_024034021.1:0-6592 GCF_002237135.1 Teleopsis dalmanni | reverse complement strand
GGTTTAGTGAATTAGAGTTATAATAAATATTTCTCATTATTAAATGCTTTATATTCCAAAACAGGCTTTGGCTTTTAACAGTGTCTATTAATTTTTTAAATTTTTAATTTTTTAATTTTTTCCTACTTATATAAATACAGTTAATATAGTCCTTCTATCTTCTAATTGTTTGAAACAATGAAATACAATGAAATACAATGAAATACAATGATATCGACATTTGATATAAATTATGCATAAATTTATAATTTTAATTTGTAGTTAGTTTGATTAGATTTTAAAATTATGTCCTAGTTGTTAGCTGCATTCAGCTCGAATAACAAGAAACAAATAATAGTTACTAGATTATGCGAACTCGTGTTTGACTTTCATTTCTACGGAAAAATCAAATTCAATGACATTCATATTTCATATTAATTAAATGCAAAATAAACAATTATGTAGTTGGAAGACTTATTTAGGCTTTAAACTATTGTTATAAACTAATCTAAGGATAGTAGGAATACTTTGTCTAGTTTCCAAATGATAGAATCAGATGGTCCAATCCACTTTGCAATGTACATTTCTTCTGTGTTTACAATAAACGTGACAAGCATTTTGCAGAACTACAACTTCAAAAATATTAAAAATGTTAAAAATGTCAAAAATATTATTAATAAAATAATTTATTTTGACTTTATATGGTTTAGTGAATTAGAGTTATAATAAATATTTCTCATTATTAAATGCTTTATATTCCAAAACAGGCTTTGGCTTTTAACAGTGTCTATTAATTTTTTAAATTTTTAATTTTTTAATTTTTTCCTACTTATATAAATACAGTTATTATAGTCCTTCTATCTTCTAATTGTTTGAAACAATGAAATACAATGAAATACAATGAAATACAATGAAATACAATGATATCGACATTTGATACAAATTATGCATAAATTTATAATTTTAATTTGTAGTTAGTTTGATTAGATTTTAAAATTATGTCCTAGTTGTTAGCTGCATTCAGCTCGAATAACAAGAAGCAAATATTAGTTACTAAATTTTGCGAACTCGTATTTGACTTTCATTTCTACGGAAAAATCAAATTCAATTACATTAATATTTCATATTAATTAAATGCAAAATAAACAATTCTGTAGTTGGAAGGCTTATTTAGGATTTAAACTATTGTTATAAACTAATCTAAGGATAGTAGGAATACTTTGTCTAGTTTCCAAATGATAGAATCAGATGGTCCAATCCACTTTGCAATGTACTTTTCTTCTGTGTTTACAATAAACGTGACAAGCATTTTGCAGAACTACAACTTCAAAAATATTAAAAATGTTATTAACAAAATAATTTATTTTGACTTTATATGGTTTAGTGAATTAGAGTTATAATAAATATTTCTCATTATTAAATGCTTTATATTCCAAAACAGGCTTTGGCTTTTAACAGTGTCTATTAATTTTTTAAATTTTTAATTTTTTAATTTTTTCCTACTTATATAAATACAGTTAATATAGTCCTTCTATCTTCTAATTGTTTGAAACAATGAAATACAATGAAATACAATGAAATACAATGATATCGACATTTGATATAAATTATGCATAAATTTATAATTTTAATTTGTAGTTAGTTTGATTAGATTTTAAAATTATGTCCTAGTTGTTAGCTGCATTCAGCTCAAATAACAAGAAACAAATAATAGTTACTAGATCATGCGAACTCGTATTTGACTTTCATTTCTACGGAAAAATCAAATTCAATGACATTCATATTTCATATTAATCAAATGCAAAATAAACAATTCTGTAGTTGGAAGGCTTATTTAGGCTTTAAACTATTGTTATAAACTAATCTAAGGATAGTAGGAATACTTTGTCTAGTTTCCAAATGATAGAATCAGATGGTCCAATCCACTTTGCAATGTACATTTCTTCTGTGTTTACAATAAACGTGACAAGCATTTTGCAGAACTACAACTTCAAAAATATTAAAAATGTTATTAACAAAATAATTTATTTTGACTTTATATGGTTTAATGAAATAGAGTTATAATAAATATTTCTCATTATTAAATGCTTTATATTCTTAAACAGGCTTTGGCTTTTAACAGTGTCTATTAATTTTTTAATTTTTTAATTTTTTAATTTTTTCCTACTTATATAAATACAGTTAATATAGTCCTTCTATCTTCTAATTGTTTGAAACAATGAAATACAATGAAATACAATGATATCGACATTTGATATAAATTATGCATAAATTTATAATTTCAATTTGTAGTTAGTTTGATTAGATTTTAAAATTATGTCCTAGTTGTTAGCTGCATTCAGCTCGAATAACAAGAAGCAAATATTAGTTACTAAATTTTGCGAACTCGTATTTGACTTTCATTTCTACGGAAAAATCAAATTCAATTACATTAATATTTCATATTAATTAAATGCAAAATAAACAATTCTGTAGTTGGAAGGCATATTTAGGATTTAAACTATTGTTATAAACTAATCTAAGGATAGTAGGAATACTTTGTCTAGTTTCCAAATGATAGAATCAGATGGTCCAATCCACTTTGCAATGTACATTTCTTCTGTGTTTACAATAAACGTGACAAGCATTTTGCAGAACTACAACTTCAAAAATATTAAAAATGTTAAAAATGTCAAAAATATTATTAATAAAATAATTTATTTTGACTTTATATGGTTTAGTGAATTAGAGTTATAATAAATATTTCTCATTATTAAATGCTTTATATTCCAAAACAGGCTTTGGCTTTTAACAGTGTCTATTAATTTTTTAAATTTTTAATTTTTTAATTTCTTAATTTTTTCCTACTTATATAAATACAGTTATTATAGTCCTTCTATCTTCTAATTGTTTGAAACAATGAAATACAATTAAATACAATGAAATACAATGATATCGACATTTGATATAAATTATGCATAAATTTATAATTTTAATTTGTAGTTAGTTTGATTAGATTTTAAAATTATGTCCTAGTTGTTAGCTGCATTCAGCTCGAATAACAAGAAGCAAATAATAGTTACTAGATTATGCGAACTCGTGTTTGACTTTCATTTCTACGGAAAAATCAAATTCAATGACATTCATATTTCATATTAATTAAATGCAAAATAAACAATTATGTAGTTGGAAGGCTTATTTAGGCTTTAAACTATTGTTATAAACTAATCTAAGGATAGTAGGAATACTTTGTCTAGTTTCCAAATGATAGAATCAGATGGTCCAATCCACTTTGCAATGTACATTTCTTCTGTGTTTACAATAAACGTGACAAGCATTTTGCAGAATTACAACTTCAAAAATATTAAAAATGTTATTAACAAAATAATTTATTTAGACTTTATATGGTTTAATGAAATAGAGTTATAATAAATATTTCTCATTATTAAATGCTTTATATTCCAAAACAGGCTTTGGCTTTTAACAGTGTCTATTAATTTTTTAATTTTTTCCTACTTATATAAATACAGTAAATATAGGCCTTCTATCTTCTAATTGTTGGAAACAATGAAATACAATGAAATACAATGATATCGACATTTGATATAAATTATGCATAAATTTATAATTTTAATTTGTAGTTAGTTTGATTAGATTTTAAAATTATGTCCTAGTTGTTAGCTGCATTCAGCTCGAATAACAAGAAGCAAATAATAGTTACTAGATCATGCGAACTCGTATTTGACTTTCATTTCTACGGAAAAATCAAATTCAATGACATTCATATTTCATATTAATCAAATGCAAAATAAACAATTCTGTAGTTGGAAGGCTTATTTAGGCTTTAAACTATTGTTATAAACTAATCTAAGGATAGTAGGAATACTTTGTCTAGTTTCCAAATGATAGAATCAGATGGTCCAATCCACTTTGCAATGTACATTTCTTCTGTGTTTACAATAAACGTGACAAGCATTTTGCAGAACTACAACTTCAAAAATATTAAAAATATTAAAAATGTCAAAAATATTATTAATAAAATAATTTATTTTGACTTTATATGGTTTAGTGAATTAGAGTTATAATAAATATTTCTCATTATTAAATGCTTTATATTCTTAAACAGACTTTGGATTTTAACAGTGGCTATTAATTTTTTAATTTTTTCCTACTTATATAAATACAGTTATTATAGTCCTTCTATCTTCTAATTGTTTGAAACAATGAAATACAATGAAATACAATGAAATACAATGAAATACAATGATATCGACATTTGATATAAATTATGCATAAATTTATAATTTTAATTTGTAGTTAGTTTGATTAGATTTTAAAATTATGTCCTAGTTGTTAGCTGCATTCAGCTCGAATAACAAGAAGCAAATATTAGTTACTAAATTTTGCGAACTCGTATTTGACTTTCATTTCTACGAAAAAATCAAATTCAATTACATTAATATTTCATATTAATTAAATGCAAAATAAACAATTCTGTAGTTGGAAGGCTTATTTAGGCTTTAAACTATTGTTATAAACTAATCTAAGGATAGTAGGAATACTTTGTCTAGTTTCCAAATGATAGAATCAGATGGTCCAATCCACTTTGCAATGTACATTTCTTCTGTGTTTACAATAACGTGACAAGCATTTTGCAGAACTACAACTTCAAAAATATTAAAAATGTTATTAACAAAATAATTTATTTTGACTTTATATGGTTTAATGAAATAGAGTTATAATAAATATTTCTCATTATTAAATGCTTTATATTCCAAAACAGGCTTTGGCTTTTAACAGTGGCTATTAATTTTTTAATTTTTTAATTTTTTAATTTTTTCCTACTTATATAAATACAGTAAATATAGTCCTTCTATCTTCTAATTGTTTGAAACAATGAAATACAATGAAATACAATGATATCGACATTTGATATAAATTATGCATAAATTTATAATTTCAATTTGTAGTTACTTTGATTAGATTTTAAAATTATGTCCTAGTTGTTAGCTGCATTCAGCTCAAATAACAAGAAGCAAATATTAGTTACTAAATTTTGCGAATTCGTATTTGACTTTCATTTCTACGGAAAAATCAAATTCAATGACATTCATATTTCATATTAATTAAATGCAAAATAAACAATTATGTAGTTGGAAGGCTTATTTAGGCTTTAAACTATTGTTATAAACTAATCTAAGGATAGTAGGAATACTTTGTCTAGTTTCCAAATGATAGAATCAGATGGTCCAATCCACTTTGCAATGTACATTTCTTCTGTGTTTACAATAAACGTGACAAGCATTTTGCAGAATTACAACTTCAAAAATATTAAAAATGTTATTAACAAAATAATTTATTTAGACTTTATATGGTTTAATGAAATAGAGTTATAATAAATATTTCTCATTATTAAATGCTTTATATTCCAAAACAGGCTTTGGCTTTTAACAGTGTCTATTAATTTTTTAATTTTTTCCTACTTATATAAATACAGTAAATATAGGCCTTCTATCTTCTAATTGTTGGAAACAATGAAATACAATGAAATACAATGATATCGACATTTGATATAAATTATGCATAAATTTATAATTTTAATTTGTAGTTAGTTTGATTAGATTTTAAAATTATGTCCTAGTTGTTAGCTGCATTCAGCTCGAATAACAAGAAGCAAATAATAGTTACTAGATCATGCGAACTCGTATTTGACTTTCATTTCTACGGAAAAATCAAATTCAATGACATTCATATTTCATATTAATCAAATGCAAAATAAACAATTCTGTAGTTGGAAGGCTTATTTAGGCTTTAAACTATTGTTATAAACTAATCTAAGGATAGTAGGAATACTTTGTCTAGTTTCCAAATGATAGAATCAGATGGTCCAATCCACTTTGCAATGTACATTTCTTCTGTGTTTACAATAAACGTGACAAGCATTTTGCAGAACTACAACTTCAAAAATATTAAAAATGTTATTAACAAAATAATTTATTTTGACTTTATATGGTTTAGTGAATTAGAGTTATAATAAATATTTCTCATTATTAAATGCTTTATATTCGAAAACAGGCTTTGGCTTTTAACAGTGTCTATTAATTTTTTAAATTTTTAATTTTTTAATTTTTTCCTACTTATATAAATACAGTAAATATAGTCCTTCTATCTTCTAATTGTTTGAAACAATGAAATACAATGAAATACAATGATATCGACATTTGATATAAATTATGCATAAATTTATAATTTCAATTTGTAGTTAGTTTGATTAGATTTTAAAATTATGTCCTAGTTGTTAGCTGCGTTCAGCTCGAATAACAAGAAGCAAATATTAGTTACTAAATTTGCGAACTCGTGTTTGACTTTCATTTCTACGGAAAAATCAAATTCAATGACATTCATATTTCATATTAATTAAATGCAAAATAAACAATTCTGTAGTTGGAAGGCTTATTTAGGCTTTAAACTATTGTTATAAACTAATCTAAGGATAGTAGGAATACTTTGTCTAGTTTCCAAATGATAGAATCAGATGGTCCAATCCACTTTGCAATGTACATTTCTTCTGTGTTTACAATAAACGTGACAAGCATTTTGCAGAACTACAACTTTAAAAATATTAAAAATGTTA
>NW_024034020.1:0-6594 GCF_002237135.1 Teleopsis dalmanni | reverse complement strand
TGTTATTTAACGACATTGAAAAAATAAAAATATATGAATTTATATCACAATTTAATTGGAAAATATATAGATTTTAAGATTAAGAATTTAGGATTAAGAACTTGCGAAATTAATGTAATGACTTTATTCATATGTTATTAGATATTTTGATAACAATATATACATATACTTAGCAGAAAAACTCTGCGTACAGAAAGTAAATTTTGTTTCAACATATAAAAAATTACTAAATAAATAAATTTTTTAAATCAATTTTATTTTTTATTTGTACTTTTATTTGTTATCTTATTTTAAGCTAAAAATTATTTCTAACAGATTAGTAGAAAAATTATAATAATTAAAAATGTAAAAAATCAACGCTATCGGCGGCAGAAAAAGTCTGCGTACAAGAGTTTAAAAAGCGTCGAAATATATTATTTTTTAAAAGATTTTATATTTTCAGTAACTTGTTGAATAACCTTTCCTTTTATGACCTTTTTGGTATCGAATTGACCAGCTTCGCAGTCTCATCGCTGTTTATTTTACCCCATTCCGCGTCGCTCACGTTCTTCAGCATTTCTTTGGAGGTTATATTGTATTCATGTACCCGACGCTCCAGTAAATCCTACAAATATTCTTTAGGATTCAAATATGGCGATTATGATGACGTTTCGATTTGTTTGGGCACATTTTAAAGCAACCAAAGCTTCACAACTTCTGCCATGTGCTTTGGGTCGTAATCTTGTTGAAGTAAGAAATTATTCTGTAACCCCAATTTCTTGACACTGCATTGCATTTTAAAACATTTAAATAATGAACTTTATTCATTATCGACTCAATGAATTCCATTTTTTTCACTCTATTACTCGCCATACATCCCCGCACTATTAATCTTGAAGTATATACATAAACAAAAATTGAAGTCAAAAGGATATAAGGATAAAAAGATTTCTATATAACTTCCTTATTTGAAAGATAAATTATTACATTTACATATATTAACAATTAAAGCTATTCAGCCAAAATAAAAGATTTGATTTTAATTTTAATTCTGCATGTATAATAAATATGGTAGTTCTTTATAATAAATCCTTTACCAGGAAATAATTTCGATCACAATAAAATGTTTTATAGAATAACAATATTATAGAACACTTCATAATCTCAAAACAATTATAGAAAAATCATTTAATATAAAGGCAAAGTAATACCTAAACCCCATATGAACTGTAAAAATTATTCTTGCACTAAGTTTTAGTATTCGTCAACCACTGTAGAGAAATCAAGGTGTTGGTTCGTTATTTTCATTGTTTGCATTTCTGTTGCATTTGGTTGGCTTTCACGTTCCGTTTCGATGAATACCAACAAGTTTTATCAGGGAAAATCAGTAACAAAATTATAAAACCGCAATTTCTAAAAACCGTCACGATGGTTTTGCAGATATCACCCATTCTAAAGCAATTGCAGTTTACTTAACTCAATTAAAGTTAAAGCAAACCGAAGCACGAACACCTGTAATGGCACGCAGATACTAAGAAGTAATTAGATTCCATAAACAAACAGTTCATTTTAATGTTTGCTCTTTTAGGAATATATATTTGTCCATGTTTATTATTAAAGAGATTCTTATATGTTAGATTTAATTTCATGACACATCAAAAGCACATCAAATAATTTCTATAAAGTGCAGTCAAGTATACAGTTCACTTAATATTTGCCATATTAAAAGAACTGATTTCATTGAAGAACACCGTAAGTACAGAAGCTGACTTTTAGAGTTAATATTTTTCCAATATGCTTATGAATTTATATATCATATTGGATAGATATATAGTGAGCAATGCTCGTTGCAATATATTGAATATAGCAATCACTGTTTTTGTGGGATGATAAAAACGTAATGTTACGGTGCCCAAAAAAATGTTATAAGCAAGAGTGTGTTGTAAAGACCAGAACAAATACCAACTTCTTGGTGCACTGATTGTATGACTATTTTGTTTGTTATCAAAAAATCTATTTTAACTAGCTTAATCCAACTCTATCAGCTAAAAAAAAAAAAAATAAAATTATTTTCAGGTGCAATTAGCCATATCAGAGCTATCGCATTTCTGGTTTAGTAGAACAACAGTAAGTACTTTACCACAATTCACTATAAATCATTTTCGAGATAATAACCTCTTATAAGTTCCGCTATTTACTAGTTGCTGTCATCTGTAAAACCATGGAAGAGGTACTGATTTCGTTAACTAGAGTCTCTAAATTTAGTCTTGGAGCAACAAATCTTACATACTTATTTTATATTATCTGGACTTTTAGTTTTATATAGACAAAGATATAGCAAAAAATATATGTCCAGTTAGAAACTGTATCAATTAAAATTCTGAATGCAATTTAATAATCATTTAATCTATATTATTATACATATAATTAGAAACTGTTTCTTATATTATATTCTTATTTTTGGTGGTATCTAAAATAGATGCATGACTGCACTGAAAAATTATTTGATTGAAAATTTAATTTCCGAAATATTTTTTCTTTAAACAAAACTGACTTTAAAAATTAAATATAATTTTTGAATTAATAAATATTCTCACTATTACTCTTTTTGTGTGGATGTCGAAACGAATAGGGCTACAGTTCTTGGAAAACTCTTTTTTTAAAATATCTAAATATTATCAGAAATTATCATCAGAAGCCTCGCTAATTTCTCAACGATAATATATTGTTCAAACTAACGCAGATATGGTAGTTCTTCACTAGAAAATTAAACCATTGGAATGGGAAAAAACTCAAAGCATAAACTAAACCATGGCAGACTTTTGTCCACAAACTAATGAAGAAGAAAAATCGTAGGTTTGTCCAACGGACAAATATTTTAGGTTCTTATTTGACACCATTAATGTTTTGAAAATTTAACAAGGCCAATAAATTTAAAATTAATTATTTGTTTCTTGAAAATTCTAATTTAAAATAAAATAAAATTCCGGGATTGCACGTATTAAGTAATATTAAAATTATGTTGACGGTTAATATCGGTATTATTGTTTTTAAATGATTTTTTTCTTCAATTGTTTATTTAACTTATTTAAGTTGTTTTTTTAAATGATGATTATAAATTTGAACTTAATTAATTAGTGACGTAATTCTTATATTATTTTACAGTAAAGTATTATCTAAGCAATTTCACCAATAAGTAAGATTTTAATTTGTAGCTACCAAATATATAGTTCTATTAATCTGAAAGTGATGAAAGGTATTTTTACGGTAAATATTTATTTTAAAATATTGTTCTCATATAATCCGACACTCATATAGGCTCCTTCATTATTTTTGTAACTTTGTTATCTATCAATCTACCTTCTACTTTCTTATTAATATATAAAACCCTGTATTTATATATTTCAATTCCATATATATAATATATGTTACGCATAATGTTTCGGTTAATATATCTAAAAGTTAAACTAAATTCTCTTTATACTGCTAATATTTCTTTTTTTTGTAAATAAGTTATCTCAAGGAGTTTTCTATTACAGTTTAAAGCTCAATTATGCGTCTTGGTTAATATTGTTAATAAATATTACCGTGACCATATATACTGATAGTAAGAATTGTTAGTAAAATAAGAATAGATTCTATATCCAAAATGTATTTTCTTTATTACTATATTTTAAGATGTACCAGTTTTTAAATTTGAAGAATAATTTGTGGTCTAATATCGTCTTTCCACTGATTACTTAGTAAGTTACTTTAGTAACTTTAATATTTTAACGTTTCCATTGATATGAGTTACTTATTCCATATTAAAGAGCTTTTATGTGTCAGAAAATTCTTTGAAAGATTTAAAAGAGCTTTTGTTTATTTAAATAAACTTCACCTAATAATATATTACACAAAAAATTTGATATATAATTGGTGTATTAAATCATTTTCATATATATACTTTATATATCCATTATATATTCAATTAATTTTATTAAATACTTAATATTTCAATGCGTTTGGTTGCAGTTCAGCTGTTGTTTATTTACATTTTACATATAAAACATACAAGAAGTATTTCAAATTTTGGTAATTTCCCTTGTGGGGAATTTATTTTTAAGGGTTTCATTCTTCATTTTTTACCTTACGTGTACTGATTTATTGATAATGAGCATATTTATATGAAAGATTTCTGTATGGTTGATCATCCTCATTAGTGAGGATGATTAAATGCGACAGTGTGAATTTGCTATTACTTTATTCTCAAGTACAGTAAGTTAAAAAGCACGAAAAATTGTTGTATGGTTAAAGAAATTTACTTAGTAAGTTATACTGATTAAGTAAGCAGTTAAAACATAGTATGAGGGCATACAGTTCCCATAAAGAAATTACAATGAGGTTTTTTGAACAAAAATTGATTTTATATTATATTAATTATTTGAAATTTCTGTTTCGTGTGTTGCCAAATATAATAATTCGGAAATAATTCTTGTATTTAATTATTCGTAAATAATTTTTTGAGACCGCAAGTAGCAGGAATCGAACTCGTGTCCTGCCAAACTTAAAGCTCAGAGTCAGCATACGTTAACCAACTGATCCAAAGCCGTACTTGACTTTTATGTTCGTACATTTTTAAGGAGTTTTGTTAATTTGCTGTGAAAGTTTTATTAACAACTTCAATTGCTGTGTTTATATTAGAATGAAATCATAAACCAGCTGTTGAATAATTGAATTAATTAATTATATTTTTATTTTAAATTGTTAAATTTCAATACTGTTCTGTTTGTATTCTTTCAAAATTGTTAACTTTTTTGGTTATTTTTATATATTTTAAATAATTGAATTTACATTTGGCAGGACTCGAGTTCGAATCCTGGTACTTGCAATCTCAAACATAATTATTTACGAATAATTAAACACAAGAATTATTTTCAAGACCACTGATGATGGGTATTTGGCAATACTCGAAACAACTATATGGTCAGCCAAAAATTCTATTAATTAAAAATAATATAAAAAATAAAATTTTTGTTGTTGTAGTTCACTACTATTCGAAAAAACATCTTTATTAAATAATTAAATGTAAATGTTATATTAAAATATAACAGTAATAATAAACGTATCTTACGTTTTAATTAAGAGATTTCATTAAAATGATTCTTCTAAAATATTCAAGTCATCAAAATGATCTTAGCTGAACATATTTAATACATAAAATCTTTTTATGGAATAATTTTTAGATGAAATAGTTAAATTTATTTCCGAAATGAAGACGCATATTTGTTTATTTGTATGGTTTCAGGTGTCAGGTTTTCTTTCATCATTAATTTTACGGTAAATTTGAAATTGTGTCCGCGGTCACACACGTAAACGTAAATATGTGTAACGTTATTTGTTTTAGTTAACGTCATCTGAACGGCTTAAAAGCGTAATCTTTCATACTAGAAAGATAGCAACAAAAAATTCTTCTGCTTAACTTTTTTCCGGATTCGTTTTATATTTTCTCAGTTGCGCCCACCCAGATACCAAATACGGCGCAGAGCGGATAACAAAGCCAGTAAGGTCGAAGGTGTACAAGGGCCCGCATATTATGGCCCAAAAAGGTACTTGGCTAGCTAGCCAGCCAACACTTACGGTGAGAAAACAGCGGAGAGCTGTTGTAGCTAATTTAGTTGTCACTAAGAAGGCAATAAAATGACTAAAAAATTTTAATAAAAAAAATTCAAAAATTTAAAAAAGATACAAAATATTATAGAACAAACTACCACAGCCGAGAGCGGCCTACTAGTCACATTTGTGGTTTTATTGTGTTTAAGAGTTTTTAAGTGTGACTTTAACGTGGTTTTATGAGCTTTTTATATATTTCTACAGAGGTAAGTATCTATGCGGTATATATATATATATATGTATTATAACTTTTTAATTTTATTTTAGGAATATTGTTTTTTTTTTTAATATTTTGTGGTCTTGTCTCTTGCATTGCCATGCCGTGCTAGTGCCATGTTCAGGTTGACATTTAATTTTGTACGTTTGGGTAGAACATTTCGTTTTGTCCGTGATTTAAATCTTGACTGGTTAGCCATAAAAGCCAATTCATGTTAGTGGCACAAAAGCGTTTATTAATTAAGAGAAAATTGCTGCACACGTCGGCATAAGAATTTCTACCTGAGAACGTGTGAGGTATGCGGGATTGCAATAATCTCAAATTAAGTGATTTAAAAAAGATTTAAAGATTTTTTGTTTCAGATCAAAGTCATGTAAATGCAGTAGTTGTTTTATAACAACTACATTTTCTTTCGTTCTTTTTCTTTCAGTAGAACATAAATTGAAAAAGCTTAATTTTTAAAATTATAACAACACTAAAGTGCCTCACACTTTGCTTCAAACTTGTTCTGATAGCTAACAATAGCTAACAAGCACTTCAAATGGCCTTATAAGAATGGTCTGATATAAGTATAGATATATAAGTAGTATCTATAATGCTGATAAATTTTTTTTCTTCAGAAGTGATTTTGTAATACAGCAAAACATGCTCGCACTCAAACAGAGAAGCTTAGTATCTATAGTCTGTACCTTGCTAAGCAATTTCCATTTCTTCTTATGGAAAAGAAATTGAAAAACTTTTCGGCG